>NW_003307566.1:890433-892491 GCF_000143455.1 Volvox carteri f. nagariensis
ATCATTGTGAAGTTATATCTTGTGAGGTTTCAATAGGCTTGGGGGGTTTCAGGACGAGAGCAGCGTAGGGACCACAACCGTAACAAGCCTTCCCGCCAATTCCGCCGACTGGCACAGTTTCACGGCGCCCTGCTGACCTGCTGTCGTACAGCCGTACAGCCGTACAATGTTATGATCACACCGCATCATCGCCTCTCACCGGTATTTTTCACCGCTGCCCGCACTGCAGGCTTGCGCGCCGCATTTGAAGCCTCAGGAGGTGTACGACTACCTGGGCAAGTTTGCCGTACCGGGCCCTGTGGCGGCCATGCCGTTGGCGGCTCTGAGCGGCGGTCAGCGGTGTCGAGTGGCTCTCGCTCTGGAGATGCTGCCCAGGTGAGTGATACACAGCCCCCTACGGGACGTGTATATACATATATATATGGTTATAAACACATATTTGACCGGGCCTGACACTGCCCAGCCCCAGCGGAAAGACCGCCTAGGCTCTCTCTCCCGCGGACGGGAGAGGGGCGCGAGGGGCCTCTGCCCCCCTCCCCCATCTAAGCAGCCGAGAGCCGCATATCCGCTAGCTCCGCTCTCCTCCCCCCGGGGGTGGGGGTAGGAGGCGCCGCACCCGCGCACACTCTCCCGAGCCAAGAGACTCCGTCACGCGAGTTTGCGCACTGAGCCTGAAACACGAAACAACAAGACTCCTCTCCTCAGCCCCGGCCTGATCCGGCTCTTGGGCTGAGGGTTCACTAGGACAGAGGAAACCGGGAACCCCGGCACAGTCAGTCCCTACCCCTTCCTACCCCCGGCAGGAGGCCCTATTAAAGAGGCCTAATGAAAAGGCCCTATTTAAGAAATCGTGTGTGTTGGGGGGTCCTCACCCACCCCTCACGCCCCCACCCGCGCCCCACACGCCGCGTTCCGGCTCCCCCCTCCCACCCCCCGCCCGCATAAGGCCCCACGTGTTGCTCCTGGACGAGCCCACCAACCACCTGGACCTGATGACGGTGGACGCCCTGACGGTGGCCGTGAGGGAGTGGGGAGGTACGTGCGGGTGTGGGGGGGGAGGGATGGGGAGGAAGGGAAATTAGCGGTGGACGGGGTCATTGCGAAGACAATGAGATTTATTCTCTCTCTCCGGCAACGCACCCTGTCTGTTTGTGTATGGGTCGATGCCCTAATCATTAGGTTTTCTTCGGTAATGTTCGTACTGTTGTTCTCTCTACAACTCGGCATTTAGGAAGGCCTATTCTGAGCCTGTTGAGGCCCCTCTGGTTCCCCCCCTTCCCCCCCGTCCCCCCCACCCATATTTCAACTCCCCCCTTTCCCCTTGGCTGCTGCGGCACCTGGCGGCCCTCGTTACGGTCCACGACGGTCCACAACAACGAACTGCGACCACGGGTTCCACAACGGCCCACAACACTGTCGTAACTTCCTCCTGGGTGTCGTACTGCCGTACCGTTCATCAGGTGCTGTCGTCATCGCCAGTCACGACCTGCAGTTCCTCAAGGGCACATGCCGGGAAATCTGGGTGGTGGAGGGGGGGCAGGTGACCAGGCAGCCGCAGGGCGATGAGGGGGAGGCCATCAGTGCATACGCATCGCGACTGATGGAACAGCTCCGACGCAAAGAGGAGAAGCTGCAGCGGCTGCAGCAATAGCAATTGTAGCCGAAGTGGGAAACAAAAGCAGAAACAGGCGGCAGTAGCCGCAGTGCAGCAGTACAGAAGCAAACATTCGTGCCGTGAAGCGAAAGCGGTAGCCATGGCAAGAGCGGTGACGTAGGGCAGTTGATTGGCGGGCTTCTTTACGGGTTTGTGTACTCACTGCTAAGGATTTTGAGCTGGGTTCGGTAAGATTGTTCGTTGAAGTGCTTGGAGTAAATATGTAACTCGAAGGGCAGCAGTAGAGCCCACATTGCGATACTATAGCGCCGGCGTTGGCCTCGTACACAAGCGTGTGTGCATGTATGTATGTTTGTGTGGGTGGGCGGTTGGGTGCGGGTGTCTCTGTTGTTACCCATCTGCCTGGCTGACTCTGGGGCTGGGGGCGCTAACCCGCTCATCTT
>NW_003307566.1:892766-895332 GCF_000143455.1 Volvox carteri f. nagariensis
ACTGGATTAGGTTAACAGCAACTGTGTATAAGCAAGGATTAGGTTTGCAGCTGGCATCTCAGAATGCGGGTTGGGGCACCAGCTCAAGGGATTGGGGATGGGACCCTGGCTGGCAGGATGAGGATTGGGGGGACACAGCTGCAGGATGGGGATGGGAACCCTGTCGGAGGGATGGGAACAGCACCGGCCCTAGGATGGGGGATGGGGGACGGTTGCCCCTGCCAAGGATGGGAGGATGGCTGACCAGTACCCCGTCCCCCCCCCCCCCGATAGGGGAATTGGACCCCTTTTGCAACACCCCTCTGTTTGACCCCTGGTCAGCGGTGTCGTGCGTCTCTCGCTCTGGAGATACTGCCCAGGTAGGTGATACTCAGACCCCTACTGGACGTGTATGTATATATGTTTATATACATACATATATATACATATACATACATATACATACATATACATACATATACATACATATACATACATATACATACATATACATACATATACATACATATACATACATATACATACATATACATACATATACATACATATACATACATATACATACATATACATACATATACATACATATACATACATATACATACATATACATACATATACATACATATACATACATACATATGCATACATACATATGGTATATATATGGTTATAAACAAGTATCTGACCAGGCCTGACGACACTGGCCATGGCTGCTGCCCAGTCCCGACGGGAAGACCGCCTAGGCTCTCTCTCCCGCGGACGGGAAAGGGGCGTGAGGGGCCTCTGCCCCCCCCCCTAAGCACCCGTGAGCCGCAGATCCGCTAGCTCCGCTCTCCTCCCCCCGGGGGTGGGGGTAGGAGGTGTCGCACGCGCGCAAGCCAAGAGACTCCGCCACGCGAGTTTGCGCACTGAGCCTGAAACACGAAACAAGACTCTCCTCTACCTCTCCGGCCTGATCCGGCTCTTGGGGTGAGGGTTCACTAAGACAAAGGAAACCCGGAACCCCTGTACAGTCAGTCCCTACCCCTCCCTACCCCGGCAAGAGGCCCTATTAAAGAGGCCCTAATGAAAAGGCCCTATTTAAGAAATCGTGTGTGTTGGGGCGTCCTCACCCACCCCTCACGCCCCCACACGCGCCCCACCCGCCCCATTCCGGCTCCCCCCTCCCACCCCCCGCCCGCATAAGGCCCCACGTGTTGCTCCTGGACGAGCCCACCAACCACCTGGACCTGATCACGGTGGACGCCCTGACGGTGGCCGTGAGGCCCCCCGTCCACCTCCCCAGTGGCGGGTGGCGGCGACGTCCTCACGCAGCTGACCAACGGGGACCCTTATAGCGGTCTGGCGTTCCTGGCTGCTTCCAACCTGGTTTCGGAGAGGGCAGCCGGGGCAGATCTACGGGCCGCGGCGTTGCCCAGCACCAAGAGCGGTACATTCGTCACGCCGCTGCAGGCAAGTGTGGGTAGTTGGGCTATGGTTGGAGGTAAAGGACACGGGATGTTAACGGCATATTAATGATTATTGTTTGTTGATCGTCATATTAATGATTTTTGTTTGTTGATCGTCATATTAATAATTATTGTTTGTTGATCGCGCTCCAACAGTTATTGGGTCCCATACCTTTTGCCGGGGCCCCGGGCCATTCTCCCGCATCAGGTCCGCCCCACCACGCTCTTCTTTCGTCCCCCCGTTGGGGGAAGAACCACCCAGTTACATATTTTACCTTCACCCCCCGATTACATTTGTCGGTATCCGCAGTCAAGTTTACGACACTGAGCAGTTGTGTCATTTCTCGCCCTCTGAATCCAGCCCAGACTTTTACCGCTTTCCCCATCCCGGGCTCATCATCAGCTCTTACCAGATGCGCCATTGTCTGTTTTGTGGAATCATCATCATCATCAGCAGCAGCGATATAAGTAGCAGCAGTACCGGCGGTTCGCATTTTTGTACATCTCTATCGCCGTTGTTGTTTTCTCTTACTTGTTATGGATGCTACACACAAGTAACGTAACTCCCCCTCTCTATATGGCTTTGGATGCCAGTCGGCAGTTGAAGAGTTGATCCTTTTTGTTTCTTAGCACCATATAACTCCTCCCCGTCCTACACCCCACACCCCACAACCCACGCCCCGCCCGTTCCCCACCCCGCACAGAGCCCAGGCCTGATCAGCGACAGCTACTGCCTCTCCTCGGGATGCCCCCTCCTAGTCGGCCAGGCGTATACGGCGGTCGTGGAGGTAGCAGCCAAGTCCCAGACCGGCGGATCGGACGATGCGTTGGGGGCGGTTCCCTGGGACCCCACGGGCAATTGGGCCGGCTGCTCCCTGAGCTATGGAGGGAAGGAAGGGGACCTGTACCCCGTGGCCAGGTGCGTGCGTGTGTGTGTGTGTGTACTTGTATGTCTAGGTTTTTCTTTCGCGTGTTTGTGTGTGTGTGTGTGTGTGTTTCTGTGTTCGGGGGGGTTGGGGATATCCTTGGTGTGTGGCGCGTGTGGTTGATGAAGGGGGGGGGAGGAGGGGAGGGAGAGGGGGGGAGGGAGAGGGGGAGGGGAGGGGGAAAGGGAT
>NW_003307566.1:899798-902449 GCF_000143455.1 Volvox carteri f. nagariensis
AGGGGCAGGGGCAGGGGCAGGGGCAGGCCCCCTTCCCCACCCACCCCCATCACCACCCCTTCCCGCCCCACCCCTCCCATCACCACCCCTCCCCCATCACCACCCCTCCCCGCCCGAATGGTTCCCTGGACGTGTCCCGTGGTGTCTCTCGCAGGTGGCCAACCCCTCCACAACCATAGTCCTCGCCCGCGCCCCCTCCGTCTTTGACTCGGCGCTGGGGGGCAGCCTCGCCAGCAGCCTCGCCAGCAGCCTCAGGGGCGACCTGGCCGGGACGAGCACAACGGCGGCGGACCTCCAAGCCCAGGCATGTATGTGTGTCTGTGGCTACATAGCTGTTATAGCTGTGTATTAGGTGCCGTACCTTACGCACTAGCTCAAACGTTTTCGCTTGTGCAACTTTTGGCTTCCGTTTAGCCAACTGCGGTTGAGTGTTTGGTTAGGCCAAGGGCCACGGAGATTGGGTTTTGGTTGGTGTACCAGCTGACTGGCCGGCTGGCTGACTGACCTGCTGCTGCTGCTCACCACCTAGTTCCGCTGCTTCCTGACTGTTTGGGTTCGCCTCCTCCTCCTCGTCCTCCTCCTTGGCGTTCTGGCCTCGATGATGGCCCCTGCTTATGATATATGATGTGTCCCAACCTCGCCCCCGACCTCCGCTGCAATGATGGCGGCCCAACCTGCGCCACCTCCAAACCTGCCGATGATGGCCCCTGATGGATGGATGGGCGGACGGACCTAATGGACGCACACTGCCCACAGGACCAGAACCAGCAAATCGACATTGCCAAGCTGGACCGCGCATACAACATCGCCGTGGCGGCGCTGGTGCTAGGCCTCGTTTTGTCGGTGCTGGCGCTGGCTCTAGTGCTGTACGTAGTTTCCTTGGTGCGCGGCGGCCGTGGTGGCGGCGGCGGCGGCGGCTGTCTCAGCCCAGGTGCTGCTGGTGCCAAGTACGAGTTGCAGCAGCTCGATGTGCCCATCAGTCACGTAGAGATGTGTGTACAGCCTTAAGAGTGCACGATTGGTGGGATGTGGCCTCAGCTGAGTGGGTGGACGGCTGCGTGAGGGGGCTTAGAGAGCTTATCGAGAGAAACGAGTAAGGGAGGGGGGAGGAAAGTCACGGGGCATACCGTGGTTGATGGCTGAAAATGGCTGGGAGGGGGATGATGGGATGGCGCTGGAAGGAATGAAGCATGGTGGGGCATGGTGGGGTGGAGGGAAGGGAAGGGGGGAAGAAGGGGGGTTGCGCACTGTGTAGCCGAGATTTATTTTGTAGTGTGGTGGACAACGGTCCATGGTCAAGCGCATACCCGGGTATTCCCTACTAATTCTGTTAATGCTAACTCTTAATGCTACTGCTACTACTACGGTTGGTCTGTAGGCCTTGGTGATCCGCTTCGTGGTAGTGCGCCCTCAATTACAATGTCCGATTCTGACAGCGAGACTTCGGTCAGCTACAACACGATGTACACCGAACTAAAAGCGCGACTAGTCGCACTTAAGGAAAATAAAGATGTCAAGGCTGCGCAGGAGCGTCGCGCCGCTGACCCGGGCGTAATTTTGAACAAGCAGCAGCTGGCTGCCATGGACCAGCTGAACGCCGTGAAGCTGCAGCTGACAACCATTAAGAAGCTTATGGACACGAAGCCTGACGTGCAGGCGGTCGACGGTCCACCGGCGAAGCGGGCCCGTGTCGCCCTTGAGGATTTCAAATGTGACTTCGGCGCCAGCGAGGGCAAAGCGAACAAGTCTCTCAGCGGACAGCGCGTGCATACCGAGAAATGCTACAATGCGGTAATGGACATTGAGGACGCGTGGCGCAACGTCCTCGCGGCTCGGCCCGGCGAGGAACGCTTCAGGAACATCGAGGCCATGGAGATTGCCATCACCGACGGCAAGGCCGTGTTCCGGGGGGTCGCGAAGGAGCTGGTCGTTGCATACAACCACGGCTGGGAGGTCGTGCATGAGATGCGTGGCATGGCGTACGCGGAGACGGAGGAGGAGCGCAAGGCGCTGAAGCAGGCCGTGAAGGCGGTGGCGGGCAAGAAGCCCAAGCAGGCCAAACCCGCGAGCGTGCCGGCCGATGGCGGCGGCTGGTCAACAGCCTCCTGCCAACGTTGTTGATATGCCAATGGCCGACCAAGTTGGTGATGCTTCTTCTCCTCGTCTTCCTGTGCTGAAGGAGCCACCACCTGTCGGAGTTTTCGACATTACCGCGGAGTCGGCATCTAAGGCGCAGATGGCTTTAGGGGCCTACATTAACTTCGTAGTCATGCTTTTCCGGTCTGCATTCTTAATGTGTGGCTGGAAAGTTTCGGATCCTCATTCTCTTGCATGGATTAATTTCCATTTGGGCCCTCCTCAGCTCCTTGGCCACCTCCACTCCTGTGTTGCTGCTCTAACTCCTCCAGTCATTCCTTCTTTGGAGTGGCTTGAGAGCTGGCTCGTCGCTAATGTGTCTTCAACCACTGACAATCCTGACTACGTGGCGGCTGGGAACATTCTGGCGATGACTTCCAAGATTTCCCGGGGCTCAACGACTTACTTAACTTCGTCCTTGAGCAACGCCGCGTCCTAACTACTCATATTTCCGATCACATGTGATCCTTTTCATCTTCCACATGCTTCCAGACAGTCTACGTTCCATCCTTCAA
>NW_003307566.1:902615-904775 GCF_000143455.1 Volvox carteri f. nagariensis
TGCGGGTGACGTCCGTGGTGCGGGTGATGTCCATGGTGCGGGTGACGTCCGTGGTGCGAGTGACGTCCATGGTGCGGGTGACGTCCGTGGTGTGAGTGACGTCCCTGATGCGGGTGCCGTCCGTGGTGCGGGTGCCGTCCGTGGTGCGGGTGCCGTCCATGGTGCAGGTGACGTCTGTGGTGCGGGTGCTGTCCGTGGTGCGGGTGACGTCCGTGGTGTGGGTGCCGTCAGTGGTGCAGGTGACGTCCGTGGTGCAGGTGACGTCCGTGGTGCAGGTGACGTCCGTGATGTGGGTGACGTCCGTGATGTGGGTGACGTCCGTGGTGCGAGTGATGTCCATGGTGCGGGTGCCGTCCGTGGTGTGGGTGCCGTCTGTGGTGCGGGTGACGTCCATGATGCGGGTGACGTCCGTGGTGCGAGTGACGTCCGTGGTGCGGGTGACGTCCATGGTGCAGGTGACGTCCGTGATGCGGGTGACGTCCGTGGTGTGGGTGACGTCTATGGTGCCAGTGACGTCCGTGGTGCGGGTGACGTCCGTGGTGCAGGTGACATCCATGGTGCGGGTGACGTCCATGGTGCCAGTGACGTCCATGGTGCGGGTGACGTCCGTGGTGCGGGTGACGTCCGTGGTGCGAGTGACGTCCGTGGTGCAGGTGACGTCCGTGGTGCAGGTGACGTCCGTGGTGCAGGTGACGTCCGTGATGTGGGTGACGTCCATGGTGCGGGTGACGTCCGTGGTGTGGGTGACGTCCGTGATGTGGGTGACGTCTATGGTGCGGGTGACGTCCGTGATGTGGGTGATGTCCGTGGTGCGGGTGACGTCCGTGGTGCGGGTGACGTCCGTGGTGCGAGTGACGTCCGTGGTGCGGGTGACGTCCGTGATGCAGGTGACGTCCGTGATGCGGGTGACGTCCATGGTGCGGGTGATGTCCGTGATGCGGTTGATGTCCGTGGTGCAGGTGACGTCCGTGGTGCCAGTGACGTCCGTGGTGCAGGTGACGTCCGTGGTGCGGGTGACGTCCGTGGTGCGGGTGATGTCCATGGTGCGAGTGACGTCCGTGGTGCGGGTGACGTCCGTGGTGCGGGTGACGTCCATGGTGCAGGTGACGTCCGTGGTGTGAGTGACGTCCATGGTGCGGGTGCCGTCCGTGGTGCAGGTGACGTCCGTGGTGCAGGTGATGTTATGAGCATTCCGTTAAATACGGTAATGACTAACATATTCTTATTACTATTACTTGTAACGCATAGGCGGAACAACTCCTGCCGTACTATCGTACATCGTACTCCCACAAGAGTATATCCTTACTTTGGTTAGTTCCGTCTAGGCGGGTGACGTCCATGATGCGGGTGACGTCCGTGGTGCGAGTGACGTCCGTGGTGCGGGTGACGTCCATGGTGCAGGTGACGTCCGTGATGCGGGTGACGTCCGTGGTGTGGGTGACGTCTATGGTGCCAGTGACGTCCGTGGTGCGGGTGACGTCCGTGGTGCAGGTGACATCCATGGTGCGGGTGACGTCCATGGTGCCAGTGACGTCCATGGTGCGGGTGACGTCCGTGGTGCGGGTGACGTCCGTGGTGCGAGTGACGTCCGTGGTGCAGGTGACGTCCGTGGTGCAGGTGACGTCCGTGGTGCAGGTGACGTCCGTGATGTGGGTGACGTCCATGGTGCGGGTGACGTCCGTGGTGTGGGTGACGTCCGTGATGTGGGTGACGTCTATGGTGCGGGTGACGTCCGTGATGTGGGTGATGTCCGTGGTGCGGGTGACGTCCGTGGTGCGGGTGACGTCCGTGGTGCGAGTGACGTCCGTGGTGCGGGTGACGTCCGTGATGCAGGTGACGTCCGTGATGCGGGTGACGTCCATGGTGCGGGTGATGTCCGTGATGCGGTTGATGTCCGTGGTGCAGGTGACGTCCGTGGTGCCAGTGACGTCCGTGGTGCAGGTGACGTCCGTGGTGCGGGTGACGTCCGTGGTGCGGGTGATGTCCATGGTGCGAGTGACGTCCGTGGTGCGGGTGACGTCCGTGGTGCGGGTGACGTCCATGGTGCAGGTGACGTCCGTGGTGCGAGTGACGTCCATGGTGCGGGTGACGTCCGTGGTGCAGGTGACGTCCGTGGTGCAGGTGACGTCCGTGATGTGGGTGACGTCCGTGATGTGGGTG
>NW_003307566.1:904825-1010601 GCF_000143455.1 Volvox carteri f. nagariensis
TTAGTCAATGGCGTGGCGCTGTCGTTCCATACTGACATGCAGCAAGCACTTGAGCGTGCTAAAGAGTGTCTGCGCGTTGCTCGTGAACGTATGAAACGTTTCGCGGATAAGAATCGTTCTGAGAGAACTTTTCAATTGGGAGACCGTGTCTTACTAAGTACTAAGCATATGCGCTTAGACGGTCCTCGTAAACTCCTTCCTCGTTACATCGGTCCTTTTGCTGTAACACAAATTATTAATCCTGTAGCTTATCGTTTAGATCTGCCTACTAACGTGCGTGCACATAATGTGTTTCACGTTTCTCTTCTCAAGCTCTACCGTGATGGTGGACGCGTTCCTTTACCTCCCGTTCCTGATATTGTGGATGGTAATCTCGAATTCGAAGTCAAAAAAATCCTGGACCATCGTATTGTGAAAAGCAAGGGTAAATCTGCTAAGCGTGGCGCTAAGCGATTCTTCCTGCTTCGTTGGAAAGGCCAGGGTCCTGAGTATGACTCTTGGGAGCCTGAGTCTAATCTTACTAACTGCGCTGATCTCCTGCATGATTACTGGGCATCCTCTCCTGCGACAAATCCTATTCCTGGCCCTTCGTCCCAAAACACTCCAGATAGTGTTCTTCCTGAGTCTCCTCCCGTTGAGACTACTCCTGTCGTGCCTCCAATTCCTACTCCTGCGCAAACTCCTATTCCTGAGGTGCGTACTACTCGTTCTGGCCGCGTGATTCGACCACCTGCCCGGACACTCCTTCTTCTCGCTCTTCTTCGCAGCAATCCCGTCAGTGAGGCGCTTACTGCTTTGCTCTTACACGGTTATCCGTGGCGGCGGAATTGAAGCGGGTCTGTCGAGGATGAACAGACTTTAAGAGGGGGAGAATGTTATGAGCATTCCGTTAAATACGGTAATGACTAACATATTCTTATTACTATTACTTGTAACGCATAGGCGGAACAACTCCTGCCGTACTATCGTACATCGTACTCCCACAAGAGTATATCCTTACTTTGGTTAGTTCCGTCTAGGCGGACATTTGGTTATCAAGAACCAACTAGCCACTAAATTCGTATAATCGTTTCCGCTTCCATTTATTCGTATCTCGTCCTTACTTATTCTCTACATTGGTATCCTGAGACCTTTTGGTCCGGGGCATGAACCGTGCTTATCATCTTCGAGCAAATTGGCATCGACAACTTCGTCGTGAATTTTTGGCCTGTACGCTTGCTGACTTTTCTGCGGTTACTGGCGTTACTGGGTCAGCTACTACTACTACCACTACTTCCGAGTTCAATACTCCTCAATCTCCTTCATCGGCTTCTTCTTCTCCTTCTTCCTCTTCTTCTTCTTCATCGTCAGTTGCAATGAGCACTGCCGGTGGTGATTTGGGTCCGATGGCGGCGGCTGGTCAACAGCCCCCGGCCAACGTCGTCGACTTGCCCATGGTCGACCAAGCTAGTGATGCTTCTTCTCCTCGTCTTCCGGTGCTTAAGGAGCCACCACCTGTCGGAGTTTTCGACGTTACTGCGGAGGCGGCGTCCAAGGCGCAGATGGCGTTAGGGGCCTATATCAACTTTGTCGTCATGCTGTTCCGGTCTGCATTCTTAATGTGTGGCTGGAAAGTCTCTGATCCTCATTCGCTTGCTTGGATCAACTTTCATTTGGGCCCTCCTCAGCTCCTTGGCCACCTCCACTCCTGTGTTGCTGCTCTGACTCCTCCGGTCATTCCTTCTTTGGAGTGGCTTGAGAGCTGGCTCGTCGCTAACGTGTCTTCAACCACTGACAATCCTGACTACGTGGCGGCTGGGAACATTCTGGCGATGACTTCCAAGCATTTTCCGGGGCTCAACGACTTACTTAATTTCGTCCTTGAGCAACGTCGCGTTCTAACTACTCATATTTCCGATCACATGTGGATCCTTTTCATCTTCCACATGCTTCCAGACCGTCTACGTTCCATCCTTCAACTGCGGACTGACGGTAACAAGCTCGTCGAGTGGAGTAATCTTGATGAGTTTATGACGACTTGCCGTTGCAACGCGAAGCTTTACCGTCCTCTCGTTTCTGCAGCTAACGCGGGCGCTTCTGGGTCTACTCCTAATGCGCGTACTACTCCTCGTTCCTTCCGTTCGCCGAAGTCGCCGGCTATGCCTACGAAATCTTCGGCGCCTCGCAAGACTCCCATTCCTCCTCCTGCGATTTCTCGTCTTCCTGACAACGTACCTAACAATCGTCGTTTCGTGGATTACGAGCCCGGTCGCAAGCTCTATATCAAGGGCTTGACTGCGGCGTCTTCTCGTCAGTTGAAGGCGCAAAAGAAGTGTTTGCTTTGCAAGAGTAAGCAGCACATGGTGCCTACGTGTGAACTCCGCGCAAGTAAGTTCGCGTCTGGAGATTTCTTTTATTATGAGGATGCGTAGGAATTGTCGTCTTGCCTAGGTTTGGACATGCCTGTGTGTGACTCGTTAGTTGCACTTATGCAAGACTCTCCTCACAGCATTGAGCATACTGTACGTGATCGCGTTTCTGATCGGGTTGATGGCGTTCCTGTGCTGTCTCCTGGCGTTCCTGCGGATGTATGTGTGCCGATGACTGCTACTACTGCTCCTGATGTTGGCTTTCCTGTCCCTACTTCGGACGTTCCTGGGCCTTCGGATGGACTTACTATTGACGTGCCGTCTTCGTGCGATGTGTTTCGCTCTGCTGAAGATGATTTACTTAATTCGCGTGCGAATTGTCCTGGTGCGTCTAAGACTGAAGTGTATAAGACGATGAAACGCGCTTGTCCTATTGACTTCGGATTTCCTGACGCTGCAAAGCGCGCGTCTCCGTTCCTTCGAACGAGTTGTAATCCTAAGACAAATTCGAGCGTCCCGTTAGTCGACTCTTCTCCTCGGGATAATCGTACTATCCTTCGGTCTGAATTTGAGCGTTTGCAGCAATTGACCGGCAAGCATTTTACTCTCGATGCTTGTGCCGACAATTCTGGCAGCAATGCGCTATGTCCCAAATTCAACTCTCCTAAACGAAATTTCCTCTCCGACAGCTGTGCTGGACAACATGTTTGGATGCACGCGCCATTTAATCAGCTTGAAGATTTTCTGCGTCATTACTTGCAGTGCAAAGCTAAAGCGCCGCACCTTACCTCAGGTGGTTTCCTAGTCCCTAAGTGGTTGTCTGCTCGCTGGCGTCCTTTGCTTTCAGGTATGAAACTGTTGCATACGTACCAACCGGGTTATCATTTGTTTCTCTCGCCTACCGTTTTGTCGGGAAAGCCTGTTCGAACTCAAGGGTTGCCTTGGCCTGTTGAGTTTTGGTACGATCCTCCTGCATCTGTTTCTCCTACCTGTGCTGTCCTTCCTGTTCCTGCGGAGCCTGTTCCCTTCTCGGTTTCTAAAGGTCTTATCATGCAGTTTCAAGGTTTGGTCTGCCACTCCGATGCCACCATCGTCATCGATACGGGTTGCATGCCGGCGCACATCCTCAACGCTGGTTTTGCCCGTCGTGTCGGTTTATCGGTACGTCCTGCAGATGCCTTGCCTGTTGCCATTTCTATGGGTGATGGTCGACCTGCTCCTGTGACTGGGATGGCTACCGTGCCCGTTCGCCTGCAAGGTTATAAAGCTCTTTTGCAGTGCGCGGTTGTCGATCTTACTCCTGGCATTGATTTAATTTTAGGTGAGCCTTGGATCGTTTCTACCGGTGCCGTGATAGAGTTGCATAACTCTCGCACTAGGTTGACTTCGCATCCTGGCACGCCCGTCCTAACTTGTCCTGCTTTTTCTTCCAAGTCTCCTGATATTTCGCAGTGTAATCTCATGCAGTCAGTGCGCGATGGCGATGAATTCTTCCTGTGCATGGTTACCGCTGTCGATCCTCCTGCGGAACCGCCACCTCCACCGTCTGATACGCCACCTCCTTCTTCGCCTTTTGACGCATTTCGTCGTCAGGTTTGGGACTCTGTTCCGGGTGAATCTGCTGCTGAATTGCGCTTGCGTGCGGTCCTCTTGGAGAAAGCTCATTTATTTCCTGAGCAATTACCGTCTAGTGTTGCGACTGTAGACCGTCGTCTTCCTGAAATTATTCCACTAGAACCTGGTGCTCGTCCTCCTGCGCAACGTATGTTCCGATACTCGGCTGCCGAGCATGAAGAGATGCGTCGCCAAATTACTGAGCTACTTGAGAAGGATTTCATTGAGCCTTCGTCTTCGCCTTTTGGTGCGCCTGTTCTTTTCGTTAAGAAAAAGGATGGTAGCATTCGATTGTGCATTGATTACCGAAGTCTTAATCGCATTACTGTGAAAAATCGGTATCCTCTTCCGCGTATTGATGACATCCTTGACCGTCTTTCGGGTGCAACTGTTTTTAGTTCTTTCGACATGACGCAGGCTTATCACCAGATTGCCTTGCGCCCCGAAGAACGTGAACGTTCTGCTTTCCGTACTCCTTTTGGTCATTATCAGTACAAGGTTATGCCTTTTGGCTTGACTAACGCTCCTGCGGTTTTTCAGACTGCCATGAATCAAATGTTTGCAGACTTGCCGTTCGTCGTGGTTTACTTGGACGATATCCTCGTGTTTTCTCGTACTCCGGACGAACACGTGGAGCATTGCGCTGCCGTGTTAGCCCGCTTGGAGAAGCATCGTTACTACTGTAAGCTTAAAAAGTGTGAGTTTTTCAAATCGTCTGTTTCTTTCCTTGGTCATATCGTTTCTGCGGATGGTGTCAAACCTGATCCCGCGAAAATTTCTGTTGTTCGAAATTGGCCTCGTCCTACTAATGTTTCTGAGCTGCGATCCTTCCTTGGCCTTGCCAACTATTTTCGCAAGTTCATCCAAGCATATAGCGCGATGGTAGCTCCTCTCACTGCTTTACTGTCCACTAAGGCTTCTTGGCCTCGTGACTGGACGTCCTCTTGTGATGAAGCTTTCCAACGTGTTAAAGATGCTCTTACTTCACCTCCTACTTTGATTGTGCCCAATCCTAAAGAGCCTTTTGAGGTTATTGCTGACGCCTCTAACATTGCTCTTGGTGCAATTCTTCTTCAGCATGGTCGTCCTGTCGCTTTCGAAAGTCGTAAATTTATTCCGGCTGAGCGTAATTACCAGACTACTGAACGTGAACTCTTATCTGTTGTACATGCGCTGAAAACTTGGCGTTGTTACCTCGATGGAGTCAAGTTCACCGTCTATACTGACCATCAACCTAATACTTTTCTTCGTACCCAGCCCATTCTGTCAAGACGTCTGGCGAGGTGGTCGGAGTTTCTTGAATCGTTTGATTTCGAATGGCGGTATCGCGCGGGACGTGGCAATCCTGCCGACCCGTTGTCTCGGTTTCCGGGGCACGTCGAAACACAGACGCCGATAGTTATGACGATTCGCGCCACTCAGGCTTTGGGGCATTTGGCTTCGCTGCCTGGCGCCTCCTCAGAGTTTTCCAGCTCTCTTCCAACGTTTGAAGCAGATGTGCGTGCCGGATACGCTACTGATCCTTGGTTTGCTAACCATACCAATCTCGCTACTCTTACTCAGCGTGATGGATTCTGGTTTCGTGAGCATGCCTTGGTCATTCCTGACGCAAAAGACCTCCGTCTTTCTATCCTTCGTCTTTGCCATGATCATCCTATGGCTGGTCATTTCGGTGTTACTAAAACGTTAGACTTAGTCCGACGCCATTACTGGTGGCCTGGTCTTCGTTCTTTCGTTCATTCCTACTGTACTTCCTGTGATAGCTGTCAGCGTGTTAAACCCGAACATACTAAACCCGCTGGTTTGCTTAAACCTCTTGGTATTCCTCTTCAGAAGTGGTCTGAAGTTACCATGGACTTCATTACTGATCTTCCTCCTGACGCTCATGGTAATGATGCCATTTTCGTCGTCGTTGACCGACTCACCAAAATGGTTCATTTTGCTCCTTGCCGTACAACCCTTACTGCTCTTCAAGCAGTTGAGTTGTTTATTGACGCCGTCATTTCTCGGTATGGTCTTCCTCGAGTGATTGTCTGCGATCGTGACCCGCGGTTCACTGCTGCGTGTTTCAAAGATCTTATTCAGACTCGCTTTGGTTCCTCACTTCGGTTTAGCTCTTCTCATCATCCTCAAACTGATGGACAGACCGAACGTGCCAACCGTGATTTAGAGGATATGTTGCGGCACTACGTGGCTGGTGATCTTACTAGCTGGTCTCGTTTCCTTCCTCTGGTTGAGTTTGCTGTCAATAATTCCTATCATGAAGCCATTAAGAATACACCTTTCTTCCTTAATTACGGCTTCGAACCTCTCACTCCTGCTAGCCAATTGGTTCGCCATTTGGGGGGGGAGAACGCTGTCCTACGTCGCACACAATTTGCGAAAGCTGAAGCTCGTCGCAAGAAAGTGGTGGACGCAGAGCCTTCGTTAGTCAATGGCGTGGCGCTGTCGTTCCATACTGACATGCAGCAAGCATTTGAGCGTGCTAAAGAGTGTCTGCGCGTTGCTCGTGAACGTATGAAACGTTTCGCGGATAAGAATCGTTCTGAGAGAACTTTTCAATTGGGAGACCGTGTCTTACTAAGTACTAAGCATATGCGCTTAGACGGTCCTCGTAAACTCCTTCCTCGTTACATCGGTCCTTTTGCTGTAACACAAATTATTAATCCTGTAGCTTATCGTTTAGATCTGCCTACTAACGTGCGTGCACATAATGTGTTTCACGTTTCTCTTCTTAAGCTCTACCGTGATGGTGGACGCGTTCCTTTACCTCCCGTTCCTGATATTGTGGATGGTAATCTCGAATTCGAAGTCGAAAAAATCCTGGACCATCGTATTGTGAAAAGCAAGGGTAAATCTGCTAAGCGTGGCGCTAAGCGATTCTTCCTGCTTCGTTGGAAAGGCCAGGGTCCTGAGTATGACTCTTGGGAGCCTGAGTCTAATCTTACTAACTGCGCTGATCTCCTGCGTGATTACTGGGCATCCTCTCCTGCGACAAATCCTATTCCTGGCCCTTCGTCCCAAAACACTCCAGATAGTGTTCTTCCTGAGTCTCCTCCCGTTGAGACTACTCCTGTCGTGCCTCCAATTCCTACTCCTGCGCAAACTCCTATTCCTGAGGTGCGTACTACTCGTTCTGGCCGCGTGATTCGACCACCTGCCCGGACACTCCTTCTTCTCGCTCTTCTTCGCAGCAATCCCGTCAGTGAGGCGCTTACTGCTTTGCTCTTACACGGTTATCCGTGGCGGCGGAATTGAAGCGGGTCTGTCGAGGACGAACAGACTTTAAGAGGGGGAGAATGTTATGAGCATTCCGTTAAATACGGTAATGACTAACATATTCTTATTACTATTACTTGTAACGCATAGACGGAACAACTCCTGCCGTACTATCGTACATCGTACTCCCACAAGAGTATATCTTTACTTTGGTTAGTTCCGTCAGGCGGACATTTGGTTGTCAAGAACCAACTAGCCACTAAACTCGTATAATCGTTTCCGCTTCCCTTTATTCGTATCTCGTCCTTACTCTACTCATTACAGGCACCAACAGCCTATCCAAGAGTCTGTAGTACGTCATGATTTATTAACCCAAGGTCATTCCTACTACAAGTAGGTCGGTGTTTCTCCTCCTGCCTGCTCACCAGCTTCCCTACCGTGATTCCGATTGACACAGCATGTCCTTGCTTTGCCACTGGGCGTATCCATGTTAAATCTGCCACTGTCCCCAAAGCAACACCCCCACCGATCATGCGGGCTGCCCTACAGTGAACAGAGCGCCTATACCTTTGGGACCGCATCCCCAAGGGCTCCTTCTCGTTTGTCAACCGTAGCAAGTTTCTGTTGTAAGAAATTGTTGATTGTCGGAATTACGAGATGCGCGCTGGCGAAGAAGGTGGTTGGTTGGCTCCAGGGAGGCTTCATGTCTCGGCAGGTTTGCTTTACAATAACTTAATTGATGCTTGCGTAAAGAACTGTCATCACCTATTGTGGGAACTGTCCAGAATATTGAAGGTTACTCTGTGAAATGATTCCGCGTCCGGTGTCGTTATCGATATCACGAGGAGCGAGCTGCAGTGGCGCAGCATATGGCTTACAGGCCCGCTGCAGTTCCCGGTTTCCTCTTCGATGCCGGAGAATACGCCGAGCTCATGACGTTAATGTATGCGCATCATCTCAATCGTCTGAGTCATCTGAGTCCGCTGGAGGGAAACAGATCCGACGTGTTGGATTCTCCAGCTTGACAACCTGGAAGGACTTCTGTGAGAAGATGGGCGTTTCCGAAAATTTTCCAGCTGGTGAAAGAGAAATGGACAGCACTATTTCTCCCCGGACTTCACAAGAGCTTGATGTTGCTGTTTTAACGTTCCTTGTGGAGTTCCTCAGCAAGCCAATTGTTATGTTTGATGAAGTCGTTCTGCATCCAACCGGTCGGGAGAGGCCCCTTTACCTCCTCATCTATTCTGTCCTGTCCCAACTTGCACTTCTAAATTTTGGCCAACGATCTCTGGTTATCTCCCAAGGTGTGGACCTGTTGATCGTCGCCTTGAATGCGCACTCCTGTGCTTTCAACATAGCTCAACCCATCCTCAGGTCCTGATGATCCATCGGTCCACATGGACCAGGAAGCCCCAGAAGATGAGCAGCAGCAAGAGTCCAGAAATGTGGAGCATGGTGAGTGGCGCCTGCATGCATGATGAAGAATACGGGAATTATTAACAGTTTAATACTTGTGGAATTTCGTAGGCGTTTGCGGTGCAACTGGCGCGAATAGGACACCAGAGGTCACAGGAAATACAGCTCTTACTAGCAGGTCTTGATGACGAGGGGTGCCTGACGGCGTTGCATGGACTCCATCGATGCATGTGCCTCGGCATGAAGGGTGAATACAAAACGTTTCATATGCACAGACCTCTAAGTTTGCAGCATTTTAAGGGAGGTCAAAGGTGTTTCGCACGCAGCAGCTAGTGCAGCTTTGGCCTGAACACTGTATACACGAGTGGCCTACACAAAGGCATACTTTTATACAACAGATTATTAGGCGCTCACAGCTTTGCATGCGTACACATGTTAACCTATAGCCTACAGGCCTATAGACCATGCTGTATACAACAGATCGCCTATAGGTGTGATGTATACGATTGTATACGCGAAATCACCTATATGCCACATATTCCGCGGTTCTACATATTAGGCGATGGCTCGACCTATAGGTGACCTCCCATTTTACTGACGGGACACAGAAGGCTGTAGGGCTTATTTAGTATGATAATGAGCAAGTTGAACTCCTTGGAAAGAGGGGGAAAACCGAATGGTGTGCCAAAACAAGCTGATAGGGGTTAGGCATCATGGGACAGCAAATAAATTACAGTGCTCATCAGAACCAGAACGAATAGTACAAATCCATCCAACAAAAACACTATGTAGTTGGGTATATACCAGGGTTCGACACTGACCTTCCTGAAACTTGCGGGCTCCCCCATACCTCCCAAATTTTTCTTAAGGAGGGGCCTCCGTACCAGGCTCCTGTACCGGCCGAAAACCTTAGGGGGGCCCCCGTAACCCCCGCGAAACCCTTACGGGGGCACTGTCCTTGGCTGAAACGCTGTGGAAAGTAACGCTTTGCATTGTTTTGCCCTGTAAATCGTTATTTTCGTTATTTTCTCGTGAACCATTACACTCGGGGACACATTTCTCGATGTACTTCTTAGCCGCGCCCGACGGGTTGTGATTCTGGCAGACGGTGCAGCCACCAAGGATATGGCCCTTGCAGTTGCGCTTGCCAGTTGTCGTAAACCAGCCGTGCTTACTCATGTAGAGTTGGGCGGTGTCGTCGGCTACAGGGACCTTGGGCGTCGGCTGCTTCGTGGCCGATGGGGTTGCGTCTTCGGCAGACAGGTCCACTATGTCCGTAGCTTGCTGCTGCTCAGCCTCCTGAGTGCAAGGCTCCGTAGAGCCAAGCTCCTCAGGAGCATCGTTGGGGTTGCCTATAACACAAATTTTTCGGTCAACTTTCAGGCCTGCGGTTCTTGTCAATCAGCTTCGAGTCCCTACCCTACCTTCTTTGCAAGGCTTATCATCTACTTTCTTTGTGGGAACAGGTTGGCTTGCAGGCTTTCCACCTGCGTCCGAACCGAACATGAGATCGGCGAGGAGTGGCTACAACCAGCTCCGTTCCCACAATAGCTTACCAGAGCCCCATAGGTCCGACAATTTTAAGGTGGCGCGCTTCTTGGAGGGCGGTGGCTTAGGAGGCCCTTGGTCACCTCCTGACGACTCATTGTCTGCCATCGCTGGATATTACAGACCAGAAGTTATAAAAGTATTATGAAAAGTGTAGTTAAATATTGCAATATGAATTATGTCTGCCAAGTGTGTGGCCTTATCCTTTATATGTTCAGGGGACTTTACGGGCCCGTACGGCCTCTTATAAATCCTTAATATCCTTACAGGAGCCACTGTAACCGGCCTTCGGCCGGTCCGGGGGCGGCCCCGTACGGGGCGCTTCGCGCCCCAAAATCCTTACGGGAGCCACCGCAAAGTCCTATGGGGATACCGGAAAAAGGCCAAAAACTTACGGGCCCGTACAGGGTGTCGAACCCTGGTATATACCCCGATGCTTTCCCAACTTTTTCCAACACAAGACAGCAAGTTCAACCGGGCAGATTTTGGGCACCATTGTGGTTCATAACCCAGGGAGTACTTCCCTGACACTGCCCTGGATAACCTTGTATTTCACCGCAGTCCTAGCCTTCTTCTCTGGGCTCAGCAGGCACTCTACCAATAGGTATGTGTCCTCCCTTCAGCAGGGACAACATCCATTTTTCTGGCGGTAACTATACTCTGCCCTAGTGCAGCAAAACTTCGTCATCCATTCTGCTGGATTCAAATCCCAGCCACACTTTCCCAGCATTGTCATCCCCGATTCTGCAGCAGTGGCCTGGGGCTGACCCCCATCCCTAGTGCAGCTGTCAGCAATGCTACACTCATGGATTGACTCACTGGCATCAGAGAGCTGTGTTCCACTCAGCAGCAGCAGGAGTGGCAGCCCATGGTCTGACCTCTGGTGCCATGAGGTCCTTATGGGCACAGAATCCTGTACAGTGATGGAAGCATGCAAAAGCATTCAGGTTAGGATTTGAGAATGGAGTTTAGCTAGTTGACAGGCCTTGATACCAAGTGTGTGCTGCACTAGTTTTCCATATTCTTGAATAGGTTTGCTGTTATGGTCAGTAGCGCATTTCCTTGAAAACTCAGCAGCAAGGCCATGGTTAAACCAGGAAATCCGGTCAGCCTCTCTTAAGGCAGGCTACCAGTGCCTCAAAATGGCTACTGTTTTGTTCACCTGCATCTGTAATGCTGCCCTGCAGCAAGTTTTTCTAGCACCTTCAGTTTGGGGCAATATGAATTAATAGTGCCTCCTAAAGTTGCTATCATGATGTTGTCCCTTATACCAATGATGGTCATCCTGATGCTCGCTGATACTTGCTCTGCTGGCACTGGTACACCTCCTGAGCAAAGCTTAAGGCCATATTTGGGACCAGTTTTAACTAACAGTATATAATAAAAGCTGCAACTGTTCTATTACTCATGGTTAATGGAATGCGGGCCCTCCTCCACATCACCAGGCACAAGCCCAGAGCATGCTAAACCCTAAGCAGGAGGTAAAACCTTTCGTGCTCATACTCTAATCACAGGGTGTCCTGCTGTCAATCCTACACACAATTTCGGTGACAAAAGATTTATTGTTGTTAACTGAATATCAAGTTTTGATTCCTTTGTATGCACCCTCTTACCCCTGTCAGACAGGGGCTAGGAACCCCTCTGGTTGTTGGCATGTTTGAACCTGGAGTCCATACTAAGCTGCTAACAATCTTATCATACATCAACATTCTCCATGGGCTGTAATGCTGCAGGTCGTTCTGAGTTTGTTGTCCTACGTGTACCCCCTCCAGCGAAGTTACGAGAGAGTTATAACCTGATGGAAACTCTTCAGAACGGTGGCAAGGCAGTGATGGTGGTGGAAGTGAAGAAAACGGTGACTTTCAACAATGACATATGGCAGCCCCTTGCAACAGCTCTTGAGCTGGCAATCCAGAATGAGACGGATCCAGTTACGCTACTGCTCACAGATGCATCATCCTGGTATTTTGCTACTGTGCAGCTGGTCCAAAAGATTGATAATAAAGGACCTCCCATGCCCAAGGGCAACTCCCAGGCACATGGTTTCCAGTTCCAGGCATGTGGTCATGAGTTCTGCCTCTTCGATTGGATGGTGTTCAAATGTGACCTCCTGTTAACTAGACGTATTTCATCAGTTGTGCCTCAGGTAAGGCCTAACTTTGGAGGGTGGTTCCCTTGCAGATAAGGGCCTTGGTGCATAGTGTGAGTGGCTAGACGTTGTGTCATCAGGATGTCTTCCCGCGGGCTTTTAGGAGGCACATTTTGTGAAGGCAGAAGCTGCATTTCATGGATGTGTCCTGACAAGCTTGATACTAATTTGGTTGCATAGACATAATAAGTACTTTGAAGTTTTACAAAATTGGCTAGTTAATTAGTCATACATTACCATGTACGCTTGATGCATTCATGAAATGTTCACTGAAAAGTATACATCCAGCATCTTAGGAGGCCTTTTTAGCAGTCAGCTACTACACTTTTGCAGGTAGATAATGCTCCCTGTGGATCCCTTTGTCTTGCAGATATTCGTTCACATGCACAATGTGCTGTACCCTGGTGAAGACATCACCAAGGTTGCAGATCGGGCAAAGCTAGGCAGTGCGGCACTTCAAGCTCTTGCAGTCAAGTGGGCGGAGCCTGTAATCACAGACGTGGTTACAAGTAAACAGATAAATGACCTGAAGCAGAAGCTGGAGGAAAGTAAGCAGAGGGAGGAGGAAAGTAAGCAGATGCTGGAGAAAGTTAAGCAGAGGGAGGAGGAAAGTAAGCAGAAGCTGGAGGAAAGTAAGCAGAGGGAGGAGGAAAGTAAGCAGATGCTGGAGGCGGAGAAGAAGAAGGCGGCACAAGAGATTGAGGCCCTCAAAAGGCAGCTGCAAAGGCAGCAGCAGCAAGGCCAGTAATGGAGATGTGGTGTATGAAAGTCACCTTTTCACAAATACCCAGCTGCTGGACGAGGCACTGTTGCACTTCCCTAATCTGTGTGCGTTTTCTTGTAGTTGGTGGGGCAGCCCCATGCCAAGTTGAACATCTGGCTTGTTGCTCCGATTCCATTCAAATGGCCAAACTTGCAGACCTAGTCACTATAGATATATGTGTGTTTATGCATCTGTCTGGGTGATGAACAAGTGGCTGTTGTTGCTGTCATAAAATGTTACCAGCTGCAGTCTAGCCCTATGGCAGTCCGGAGACATGTAGCTACAAGCTTGATACATGTGCAGCCCCGAAAATGTGATAATTAGGCACGAATATGTCCGCTTAGTGTGTCAAGTGTTATGATTAGGTTAGTTAAAATGATTTCCAGGCTATATGAGCGCGGGGATGTGGTGTTTGTCCTGATGACCTACTCTCTAGCTATTGCCATTTGGCAATCCAGATATTTGTACAGCCCAAGGCTCAACAGCTACGGGACAGTTCTTACTGTAGATGTGCAGCCCCGAAAGCACGATGGTTACAACTGGTGTATGCATATTAACTGTATTGGTGCTCCGATGTAAGGATGAAAACCCTAAAACCTTAAGGAAGCTTGGATGTCATGCTCGTGGCCCAACGGAAGGCCTATTGTTCCAGCACAAAGAAGCATATTGTTTATAAACAAAAAAGAAAATAGGCATGGTTACCAGAGGCAGCACCGATCGACCTGGTCGACCAGGTCCGCCAATACTGTGTGTCCATGCCACAATATCTGAGGATCGGCTGAACTCATTTTAACCTTGTAACGTTTCCTGACCCGAATAACGACCGTCGAGGTTTCCATGCTATAGGCTGACATAACCGTTCATGTACGGACTTGGATATTATGGCTTCAATGACCTCTGGATCATACACATATCTAGATTACGAAAGAACAGGTGCAGCAGGCCTCGGGAAGGTGGGGCCGATGTCCAGCCGGGAATGGAGGCGGGTGGCCACCGTGAGGAGGATTTGGCGTCCATCAGGGAGGTAAGATGGAAGGGAGGGTCGGGGCGCCATGTGTTTATGTGGGCCGTCAAAAAGCTGTCGTACTACGATAGGGCTATTGAAATACGGCAGATGGTTTTTATGTAGGAAGGTAGTGGTGGGGCACAGCTGTGCCAGGGTTGTTGTTGTTTTGTGGATTCGTTACCCGAGCCCCTCTTTCTTGTTTCTGATGCTATGAAGGTTTGCTGGGGCTGGTTGGGAGAGGGGGGCGTGTATTTGTCAGCGCCATCATTGCCGTGCCTGCCCTAATTGTCATGCTCCCATACAGGAGCTGCAGGTGCAGCAGGCCTCGGAAGGTGGGGCCGATGTCCAGCCGGGAATGGAGGCGGGTATGCGTGTGTGTTTCCCTCCTCTCCCCTCCTCTCCCCTTTTAACTTTCCCTTTTAAGAAATACAACTTTAAAACAAAATGCCCTTAAGGATAATAATTTTCCCATTTTAAAAAGGAAAGTGCTATACGCCCCCAATCCAATTTTTTCATCATTCAAAAAAATGCACATGCTTTACTCTTAATATTTTCAAATTCAAACCGCAGATTCGTCAAGATTTGACTTCGCTGTTGAGCAGCACCATCGTAGATGTGTCGCCGCCCGTGTGGCGCTCAGAGAATGGCACAGAGGCTGTCGACAGGCAGCACGACTTCGTGTTCAGCTCCAAGCGTGACTTGTACCTCATGAACACCATGAGCACGTTGGCGGCCGACGACAAGGAAACCAAAAACACCCTGAAGCTGGGGGACGCTTACCAGGTACTGGATCCGGGGATTGGCGGGATGGGGGTGGGGTGGGGCCTGAGGAGGAGGGGGGGAAAGACGAACCACAAACGAGTGAAGCTGCTGCCAGGGCAAGAGTGTACCAGAGGGGAGGAGGGGGGGTGGGGAGGTACGTGCGGGTGTGGGGGGGGAGGGATGGGGAGGAAGGGAAATTAGCGGTGGACGGGGTCATTGCGAAGACAATGAGATTTATTCTCTCTCTCCGGCAACGCACCCTGTCTGTTTGTGTATGGGTCGATGCCCTAATCATTAGGTTTTCTTCGGTATTGTTCGTACTGTCGTTCTCCCTACAGGGGGGCCCGCAACGGCCCACAACACTGTCGTAACTTCCTCCTGGGTGTCGTACTGCCGTACCGTTCATCAGGTGCTGTCGTCATCGCCAGTCACGACCTGCAGTTCCTCAAGGGCACATGCCGGGAAATCTGGGTGGTGGAGGGGGGGCAGGTGACCAGGCAGCCGCAGGGCGATGTGGGGGAGGCCATCAGTGCATACGCATCGCGACTGATGGAACAGCTCCGACGCAAAGAGGAGAAGCTGCAGCGGCTGCAGCAATAGCAATTGTAGCCGAAGTGGGAAACAAAAGCAGAAACAGGCGGCAGTAGCCGCAGTGCAGCAGTACAGAAGCAAACATTCGTGCCGTGAAGCGAAAGCGGTAGCCATGGCAAGAGCGGTGACGTAGGGCAGTTGATTGGCGGGCTTCTTTACGGGTTCGTGTACTCACTGCTAAGGATTTTGAGACCATCAACTCTCTCAAGGAAAAGCTTGTAGAAGGGGCACCCTGTGACGAAAGCATGAATGACCTGCGCACCCTTATCAATAAGTGTGCTAGAGAGACGTTCGGCGGTGCACGGGTGATGGAAAAGTCTGTGAAGCGTGACTGGTGGAACGAGGACTGTGCAGCTTCGTGGAATGATATGATGAGTTTCCGTAAGGAGGTCAGGGACCCCGTCTCAGGCAAGCTGCCCGATCTACATAGGACTACCTGGAAGGCCAAGCACCGTGCCTTTAAAAAGGCTAGGAAGGCCGCTATTCAGGAGTTTGAAATGGAAGATATGCGGAGGAGGATTAAGGACGCCCGGTTCAACCCACGCGGATTGTGGACATGGCTGCGTGGGGGAAAACCACCTCCTTGCGGGATCTCAGATATTAATGCTTTTACCGAGCATTTTTCCAAGGTGCTTAATGGTACGGGAGAGACGAGGCAATGCCGCAATGAGGGTATTCAGTTTAGATGGCTGGACGAGGACCAGGTGACGCACAGACGGGAATTAGCTGCTTGGCTTAACGAGGATTTTACGGAGGATGAAATTGCTAGTGGCCTTAAGGCTATGCGCAACAATAAGTCCGCGGGCCTGGAGGGAACCCCGGCCGAGTATTATAAGTACGCTATCAGGGAAACTGAAGGGCAGCAACCCGTGCTTGTATTGGCGCCTTACTTAACGGTGCTATTCAACCGCATATACGGAGCTAAATACCCGAGGGAATTCACGACTAGCACCCTGTCCCCCGTATTCAAAAAAGGGGACGTGTCTTGCTGTGACAATTACCGGGGAATTGCAGTTGGGGGTCCCCTGAGCAAACTTTATGCCAATATCATAGGGAGGCGATTAAATAATTACTGTGAGGGCAATAGGCTACGTGCCGTTAGCCAGGCTGGATGTAGGCATGGTTTTGGCACCGAGCATCACTTGTTTACATTAAGGCATCTTATCTCGAAGCACACTGTGGCCGGAGCCAGGCCGCTTATTATCATGCAAATTGACTTTAGTAAGGCGTTCGACTCCGTTGACCATGAGACACTTTGGGATTTCCTAATGTCGTATGGGCTACACGGGCGCATCCTCGATTCTTTAAAGGCTAGCTATGCTGACGTGAAGTTTCGGGTCAAGTTAGGAAATAAGTTGGGACCTGAATTCAAGGTGGGGCGCGGTGTTAAGCAAGGGTGTCCCCTTAGCGTAACCCTTTTTGGGCTCTTCATAGAAGTATTCGCTCATTATATTGATGCCCATGATGCTAATTGCCGTGTATGCCTCCCCAGCCGATGGAGCACCCTTCGTGAGCAGAGTGTTAGCCTGGCGGGCGGTGATCTCACTAACCTACTTTTCGTTGACGATGTGTCACTGGTAGCGACAGGGCACGATAGAGCTGAATGCCTTCTGGGGCTACTCGAAGCCTACTGCAAAGCGACGGGTATGGCCGCGAATGCCGCCAAGTGCGAGGTCCTCATTTTTGGGGGTGCTACGCGTGAGCGGAAGCGGCTTGTTGAAGCTGAGTACCGGTTAGGTGGGGCGGGGTTGCGGGTGCTGACCGGCAACGAGACGGCACGGTATCTCGGGTTGCACTATGGCCCAGGAGTGCAGTTCTCAGCTTGTACCAAGCAACTACTCACAGCAGGGAGGCGGGCCACATTTGGGCTCAGCACCCTGTGTCGTGATAAGAAAATTACCACCCCCAAGCTATGTATGTCTCTCTACAATACACTAGTTGTACCGGTGTTTTCTTATGGAGCGCAAGTTTGGGGACCTGACTTCATTAATGTGAATTTTGAAGGTGCTATGGCTAATCCCATGGTCCAGGAACAACGTGCTTACATGCGAACCGTAGTTGGGGCGAGGAGCCCGACTATGGTTTCCCTATATCGCGAGCTGTCACAGAGGCCACTCCAGTTCCATTGGACCAATCTTGTACTTAGGTTTTGGAACTCTGTGGTTAAGAGGCCGGGAACGTTGTGTCACCGGGCATTTGTCGCTGACCTGGAGTTGGCACTTGGGGGCGCCACTGAGTGTTGGGCAAGCAAGGTACTAGCCTTTCTTACTAGCTTAGGAGTGGAGCCCCCCACTAATACGCGCGGCAATGATCTTATTTCGTACTACACCACCCTTAAATTGCCAGTCGAGAGCATTCTTAAGGTTTTTGCCAAGCGGCTTGATGCTCGATGGGAGTGCCCGAATACCTTGGGTGACCCCCGCGTCTTCCCCATAGGAATTACCGGAGCCAAGGCGTGTCGCTATATGAACTGGATGGGAGCTGCCCCGTCAAGGGGTGCGCGTCTTGATTGGCTGGAGCACACTAAAGGGACCATGCCCCAGCGACTTCATCATGTGCTCATGCGTTTTCGGTTAGGCTGTTGGGAGTTAGAAGTTAATAGGCCTAATGGGCGTGAGCGCACCGCGCGTACCTGCAGGCTTTGTGACTGTGGAGCGGTTGAAGATGAGTTGCATGTTTTCGAAGAATGTCCCGCTTACAAGAGCATACGGGCTAAGTATGATGGTGACCTAGTCCTTGCGGGGCGCAGCATGCGCACCATTATGACTGAGGCGCCACCCCTGGCATTGGCCAGGTACCTCTCGGAAATCTGGGAGGCCAGGCACGTCGCGCTGAGGCGCTTCGCCCTGAAGCGGACGAGGGAGAATGAAGATGACCTCCCGCGTACCCGCATCAATACCAATACAACGTCCATGGCCCCCCCGGCTTTTACGGACACACCCGCACTTGTGTGCGGAACTTGTAACTTGCTAAGGATTTTGAGCTGGGTTCGGTAAGATTGTTCGTTGAAGTGCTTGGAGTAAATATGTAACTCGAAGGGCAGCAGTAGAGCCCACATTGCGATACTATAGCGCCGGCGTTGGCCTCGTACACAATGTATGTTTGTGTGGGTGAGACCGCCGAAGCGCACTCTTCTATTAAGCGCACTCTTCTATTAGCACCGCCGTACAGATCGCACAGCGCTGTGCATGTGTGCAATCCTCCTGCGGGGTTTTACGGGCGTTCTATGTGTAATGTACGGGACTCGCCAGCCCAGCCAGGTTAAAGAGTTACACCGACTCAAGAAGGATGAGACACGTTACTGGATTAGGTTAACAGCAACTGTGTATAAGCAAGGATTAGGTTTGCAGCAGGCATCTCAGAATGCGGGTTGGGGCACCAGCTCCAGGGATGGGGATGGGACCCTGGCTGGCAGGATGAGGATTGGGGGGACACAGCTGCAGGATGGGGATGGGAACCCTGTCGGAGGGATGGGAACAGCACCGGCCCTAGGATGGGGGATGGGGGACGGTT
This sequence comes from Volvox carteri f. nagariensis, assembly GCF_000143455.1. Classification (NCBI taxonomy): domain Eukaryota; kingdom Viridiplantae; phylum Chlorophyta; class Chlorophyceae; order Chlamydomonadales; family Volvocaceae; genus Volvox; species Volvox carteri. The sequence continues at coordinate 923,755 of NW_003307566.1, forward strand.
GCCCCTGCCAAGGATGGGAGGATGGCTGACCAGTACCCCGTCCCCCCCCCCCTGATAGGGGAATTGGACCCCTTTTGCAACACCCCTCTGTTTGACCCCTTAAAGCCCAAACAATCGTCCCACAAGCCACAATACGCCTTTCGTATTCGACTTATTTCTTGTGAGTATATGAGTATATGAGCAAAGAGGAACTGATGGGTGCCTGCAGGCCTTTATAAATGGCTGCTGCCTGCTGGTAGGTGTACGGGGAAAAAAGGTTGGAACCTGTACTACACTGTACCACTCACAAATCTTATATGGTTGTAGCGGAGATATCCGAAAGGAGATGGAAAAGGCAAAGCTAATTAGAGTACGCCGGGACCTGACCGAGAACCAGCGCAAAGGGCGCATCTGCGAGACATTATTATAAGCGACGTTGGAACCTATGGACCTTATATGATGTGGTCTACAAAATTACAACCGTCACCCAGTAGACTAGAGTTGCGTTAGCTATTACTGAAAGACGATTTTCTTCAACCAGCTCAACAACAACAGCCTGTACCACTTGCTGGCCATTTTCCTGTTTGCAACGTTGGTTGCCTCCCCGTATTACAAAATGTGGTCCGGTGCCAGCTTGGAAGCTGCAGCTGTTGTCGCTCGTTCTCCTGATTCTCTGGCCCGCATCTGTCCGTGGCGGGATCTCCTCAACTCGTCACGAGCTCATGGCTGAGCGGGGGCCAGGGTAGCCCTACACTCCGGCGGCAGGCGGCAGGTAGAGGTGCTCCAACTCCCGAGGGTGCCTCAGGAAGAGCCTTAGGTCCGGCAGCTGCAGGGCCTCCATGACACGGCGGAGAGCCGCTGACGGCTCCTGCAGGCTACCACCACCCTCCCCCTCGCCCCCCTCCTCCCCCTCCTTCCCTTCCTCGTCCTTGTGCTCCCCCTCCTGCAAACCCTCTGCCCCGTCCTTCTGCTCTTGCTGCTGTTGCTGTTGCTGCTGCTGCTGCCGCCACTGGACAACTTCCGCAATCAATGGCTCTGGCAGTACGCCCAGGGCAATTGCCATACCCCGAAGGGCCTGTCGCGTCAGCTCCCACCTCGCCTCCTCCTCCTCCTCCGCCTCCTGCTCCTTCCTCGTTTGCGTAGCCCCCACTGTCACCCAGGCGGGGGAGACGCACTCTGGAACGGCCCAACGTAGCCGCGTGACCCCGCCGCCACCACCGCCACCGCCGCCGCCGCTGCTGCTGCCGTCTGCGTTATAGGAGGGCTCCGAAACCGGGTTTCTATCCTGCAGGGCAGCGAACCAGTGCCGCCAAGAGAGCTGCGGCTGCGATGTACGACGACCAGCAGGCGCCGTCAAGGAGTCATCGCGAGGAGGACGCGGCGGCGGAGAAGGAAGAGCTCTGCCGGCAGCGCCGTCGCCGCTACTGCCGCCGATAGCGCGGGCGGTGGCTACGGCGCTGGCGGCGGGCACTACTGCCGCTACTGCCGGTTTTACTGTTACGTCCTGCTTCTCGTCGTCCCGCGTCTGCGTCAGATAGCCCGACAGGTGATGCAGCGGCGGCAGTAGCATGCCAGGTCGTAGGGCGGCGGTATGGCGCCAGTCGGGCTGTTTCTGGCGCCCATGGCCACCTCGACGACCGTGCCCTTGTCCTGCGCGCCTAGATCTATTGTACTTCTCAAACATGCAAACAGTGTCTGTTAAGTGGTGCTCTTGGCCATTTGTACAACCTCTGCCGCGGTCTTTGCTGCTACTGCTGCTAGTGCCGCGACTGCTGCTACTACTGCTTCTTCCACTGCCGCTGGAGCTATCACCGCTGATGGTGGTGATTGTGGTTCGGCTTGTGGTGATGCCGCTGTTGTCCGTACCTCCACCACTGCTACTGCCTTCATCTACATGCCCGCTACCGCCGCAACTGCCGGTGCTGCCGCTACTGTCACTACCATCGCCGCCGCCGGCTCCGTTACTGTCGCTGCAACCACTGCTGTTCCTTTCCGCGTCGCTACTGCACGACATCGCAATGCGAGCAGCGGCGAGCCTTATGTGTCGGTCGCACGACATGCCGTGACAGTCGCCGCCGCCGCCGCTGTTGCCGGCATCCTTGACGGCGGCTGTTCCGGCATCTCCGGGATGAGACGATCGTCGCCGCTTCTTGCTTGCCTGCACCCAAAGAGGCGACCCCCTCTCTTCTGCTGCTGCCCCCATCGCTGCGCCCGCTACAGCCTCCTCATCCTCCTCCACCTCACATTCATGCCACCTCTTAGGCACCCTAGCCGTGGCGCCTTCGCTGCGTGCGTTTCGGCCGCCACCGCCGCTGCCACCGCCGCCTTTGCTGCGACTGCAGCCTCCACCATCACCGCCCAGTCCGCTTCCATTGCCCCCTGCATCCTCACACGCCGCCGTCATCTGCCGTCGACCACCTGCATATCCACGGTCCTCCAGTTGCCCGAGTTGTCGACCCCGACGTTGTCGCAAATGTTGTTTTCCACTTTGGTGGTCGAAGTGATGGGGGCGGTCTGAAAGCACCTCCAGAGCCGGTGCAGCAGTGGCGGTGAGCAGCCGTTCAGCTCCCCACCATGCCATCATCAATGTAATACGGCGCGGCGGCGGCGGAACAGCTGCCGCCGCTGCTGTCCCAAGTTGCGACCGGGTAACCACTGCCGGCCGAGACGGCGGCGGCGGCGGCGGATGCTGACGCTGTCTTGTAGGGTCGGGGAAGGGCGGGAGAGGAGACCTAGACGCTGCGTCGTCCCGCTGCGGCAATGGCGGCGGCGGCGCCAGTGGGCACTGTACCCTCGGCGGCGACGAGGACGGCCGCAGCGGCGGCAGTTTTGGTTTCGGAGGGAAGGGCTGCGGTACGACGCCGTGTAGGAGGTTCCCCGGGAAGAGAAGCAACCGATTTTGGCGGGGCCCTATGGCCCAGGCCCGCAGCGCGACGGGGGACGGTGACGGCGACGTCGATGGCGCGGGGTGGTCAGCGGCTGCGATGGGGTCCTTGTCAGCGGAAGTTGGTGTTGGTGTTGCCGGGGGGGGTGCTTGCGTGTTGCGAGGATGACGTTGCCCTCCCCCACCGAGCGCACGTGCCCCTGTGCCTGGTGGCGGGTGCCGGGCGAGGGGTTTTAAGGTGAGGGGACATGCCGCAGGGGGGAAAGACGAACCACGAACGAGCGAAGCTGCTGCCGCAGGGGGGGAGGGGGTTTGAAGGTCAACAACAGTCCAGCTCCTTATGGGGCGATGGTGGTGGTGCTCATTGGTGTGGGCTACTAGGCAGTTTGGAACCTGGAGAGCACGGGACGAAGAAATCACGAATACAGAGAAGACTCATGGCATTTGAGTCTCAACTGACTAACTAACTGACCAATTATTCGCATCTACCAGCTACGGCAGCATTCTTGGCCCCAGGCTTTGGCACTCTTCATAATGTCAGCCAGCCCCTTACTTCGTGTTTTCAACCAGTAATAAGATGACACACTTTTGCCTCCACATGCATACGGCAGCACCGCATCCGAGTACAAACCACAAATCCGCATTATAATCAACCACTCGCGAGCTGAGGGAACACGCAGTCATGCGTCCAGATCAGATCGGTTGAAGCCGCGCGTTGAGGCCGCGCGTTGAAGCCGCGGTCATTTGCTGTTGCACATTCCAACACCAGTCCCAGCCGAAAAGCCCATGACCTCCCCCATGAATAATCCCCTCCTGGTGGCGTTCCCATGGATTTTCTTCCCCCTTCCCCCCCTCCGGCTGATTGCCTGTCATCTTCAGTTGAGCCACCGGCCATTTGCCCAACAGATTTCCCCGCACACACGCACACACACAAACGAAAAACCGAAAATCAACCATGAACCGTGAACTAAACCACCATGAAACCACCAACTAACCTTTAGGTGTCTGATCCAACACCACTGTGGGACCTCCGGGGCAGCCCCCCACCTCCTGTCCATCATTCCCTTCTCCACGGGATCCGAATCCGAATCCGAATCCAGGTCCAGATCCCGGCAAGGCACGACCCGAATACGAAAATGGCTTTGGAGGCGGAGGAGGCGATGAAGATGGCAAAGGTAGATCAGACACCGATTTTAGAGATCTCGCGGTCGCCGCCTCCTCGCCACGGAGCGCCGCGGCTACGGCCACCTCCGCGACATTGGCCGCCTCCGCGACATTGGCGCCCGCCGCCGCCGCCGCCGCCGTCACCGCCACCGGCAGCGGCAGCGGCGCCGTCGGCAGGAAAAGCACGCTGCTGATCATGGGGTGGACCAGGTGGTACGCGTCCAGACCCTGAGAGAGGGCGATGTGTAGAGAGGTGGTGAGGGATTTGTGATCTTGGAGGGGGGGAAGAGGAAGGGATGAAGGGCTGCATGCTGATGCGCTTCCGTGTGCTGCCGTATGCCTTGTGGAGGATGGTCCTGTGGTCCTGCGGTTTGTGGTCTTATGCGGCCGTGGGGCTCTTCAGTTTTAGGGTTTTGTGGGGTTTAGGCGCCGCGGCGGCATGCGAGCTCTCACCCGGCCAGCCCTACCCCTGCCCCTGCCCCCTTCGCGCCTGGCCCCTCCTGTTGCTACACGTGCCTACACGTCCTCAAGCTCTGGAACCCTGTAAAGGACACCAAGGCCCTACGGACCCGTCTCAGGACGTCTTCATTGACGTCGAAGTGCAGCTGGTGCGCCGCTGCCGGGTCGCGGTGATGCGCCCACCACTCCACCACTGCCACCGCGGGCGGTCGCCGCCCCGTTGCGGAAGGAACCGCCGTTGGCGCCACCGCTAAAGCCGTGAACCCCGCCGCCCGCTCCGCCGCCGAGCCCGTCGTACGGAACTCCAATACGGAATCCGTCTCGGAATGGGGCCGTGGCGGCGGAGTAGGGGCCCCAAAAGGGGCTGGGAATGATGCCGATTCCGGTTGCTGCTGTAGCTGTTGCTGCCCTTCCGACTTGGCGGTCTGTAGCAGCGGCAGTAGCAGTCGCCTGTGTAGCTCCTGAATTGCTTCCTCCACCACCGACGTGGGCGGCTGATCCTGGGGTTGGTTTCGGAGGCCGCGAGATGGGGAATGGCGGAAGGCCGACGCGACGAAATGGGGGCCATACCACACGACAGAGGGAGCGGATCATTTGTGGGTATTTTACAGGGAATTTTACATGTAAGCAGCACAGGGCACGTGCATTTTAGGGGGCTGTGAGAAGAGGTTAAGGACATGGAAATGCATTTTAGGGGGCTGTGAGAAGAGGTTAAGTAAGGACATGGAAATGCATTTTAGGGGGCTGTGAGAAGAGGTTAAGTAAGGACATGGAAATGCATTTTAGGGGGCTGTGAGAAGAGGTTAAGTAAGGACATGGAAATGAGGAATAATCAGCAACGCGTGGTGGGCCGTGATGAAGGGGGCAAGGGGACAAATGACAATCCAAAAATCAAGAATTTAAACGCACGTGAGGAACTGCGAGCGATACAAGCCGGCAATGCACGGCTACGCTACAGAAATGGAAAAAAAAGTTTTAAAAAATAAAATCTCGGTAGTCGTTCGGCCTACTAGGGATCCAAGCACCTGCCAAGGATCCACAAAAAACGTCCAACCACAAAACGGATTGTCGTACCAGCCGATACAGGTAGCTGAAGAACGGCGTCTTACGCCTGCCGTACCGGTGTTGGCGCCAGTACGGCGTGGCGCCGGCGGGGTCGAATGCCATTGCCAGGCGGCGCATCAGCGCCGTCGGCAACACGTCATCGCAGACGAGCGGCGTCACCAACAGCATCTCCACCGGCTGCGGCTCTAGCTGCGCCTGCAGCTTACGAAGCTCCGGAACCGCCAGCCCCCCGTGTGGTTCTCCTCCTCTTTCTTCGCGCCCGCGATCTCCATCCCTAGCGGCAGGAGGAGGCGCACCACCAGGAGGAGGCGCCGGAGCGGCCGCGCGATCTGCGATATGCGAAGCAGGCAGTCCGACAGGTGACGATGCTGGCACGTCAGACGCCGCCGTCACCGCCGCCACGACAGCAGCGGCGGCGTCAGCGGCAGGGGTTCCAGAAGCGGGGTGTCGGTCGACGGGGTGTTGGTCGTCGACGGTGGTAACAGCGGCAGCTGTAGCTGTAGCTGCACCGGCGGCTGTCGTACCTGTGTTGGCGTTATGGAGCTGAAGGCCAACACTAGATGCACACGCAACCCAAACCTCCTCGGAGAGGCGCAGCCGGAAGCCCAGACCCGCGACCCATGGGTCGGCCTTGGCGCCGCGACCCGCCGCACATAATGCCACAGCCTGCGTACCATAGCCGTAGCCGTCGCATTGTACTGGATTGCTTCACATGGGGCTCTGGGGGGGGAGGGGAGCGGCCCCCGGAAATGGGCAGGTTGGATATGGGTGAGTGGGTTCGGCCCGGGTCGAGAAGGAGGAACACGCCAAGGTACGGCAGTACGACACCACTGGGCCACGCGAGGTAGGTCAGGCGATGATGCGGCTGGCTAGTCCCCAAACGGCTGCTGTACGGCATGATCGGCAAGGATAACCTGCGTCCATCGACCAGGGCCTGGGGGTTCCCCCCTTGCATGGCTGGGGCCCATACTGGGGCCTGAACGCAATGTACGGGTGACGAGGCCGTACACGGACTGCCATACTGCACGTGTGGTACGGCGCGCGGCTGGTACTTACGTGCAGGTACTGAGCTTGGGCCAGCTCCTGGCAGGTGAGTGCAAGAAGCTCCCGCAGGCATGCCCAGTATTTGGTTGCCTCGGCAGCAGCAGTAGCAGTAGCAGTAGCAGTAGCAGTTGCAGCAGCAGCAGCAGCAGCAGCAGCGTCGGGCCCATCGACAGGAGTCCAACGCGATGGCGGTGGCGTCCAGCAGCCGAGGGAAGCATCAGGCGCGGCCGCGGGCGCGGTGCCGCAAGCCATGGGTTTGAGCGTCTTGGGCGTTGGCATGGCCTTGCCGTTATCATCATTGCGATGTTGATGCGTGCTGCTGCTGCTGTTGGCTTGGTTTGAAGTGGGGAGGAGGCCTGGGTGGGCAGTTATTATCGGCGGTAGGCTAGCGCCAGCGGCTGCTACGGATTCGGGATGTGGTTGTGGCAAGCTGTCCAGACAGCAGCGCAAGCGGCGAGTTGCCTCGGTAAGCGCCACGGTGGCAGCTTGCAGGTCCGACTGCAAAGGGAAACAGCTTTGAAATATTGATACTTATTAATAAGTTAAACATAGGGGTCGACGACAACGGTTTGCGGCGTCAGGTATACATTTTTTCAACGCGCGACTTGCCTTGTTACAACCTTCCCATTGTTGGACAGCTTGGTGAACCTGAAGCAGCATTTCAGACATATTGAGATACCGGAACCCAAGTTTGGACCATTCATATCACAGAAGGAAACAGATTGAGACATATCATTAGTAACGAGCTGGATCGGGCAAAGGCATGGTTTCGGAGCCGACTTTCGGAATTGCAAGTCCATGCACATTAAGCTTGCAATAAATAATAGTTTCGATGAGAAGTCTTCGTTACAAACTGAAATAGAATTCTAAGCGAGGAAAGATAGGCTTTAAGAAAGGGTAGGGCTGGGCGCGGGCACACCTCCTCAGAGGAAGTGAACAAACAAGGCACACAGACCAACCGCTTCAGGACAGTACCCTAACGTATCTCTACGCAAAACCTCACGCGACACGTATGTCGGCTTGCCCACCTGAAGATTTTTATTACTGCCTACTGGGTGCGGTTGAGGGTGCTGCAGCCTATGTTGTGATGGAACTTATGAGAAATGGTATGAGCACGGTGACTCGAAAGAGGTGCAATTACCGATGGAACGCTTACAAGGAGCAAAGCTAATTGACGAGTTGCGCTCGTGTAACAAACTCCACACTAGGAAAGCATTCTTCGTCTTGTAGCTGGTTTGTGCCTTGGTGGCCGAAAGGCCGACTTCTTCGCCTGATTTGCCTGGATGTGTTCGGGTAATCCTGGGATGCGTTGGGAAGATCCTGAGCCTTTTTGTCTGAAAGACAAACACGGCAATACAAGCAACATAACACCCTCCTCACCCTCTCCCTCCCCTCTCCCTCCCCTCTCCCTCCCCTCTCCCTCCCCTCTCCCTCCCCTCTCCCTCCCCTCTCCTCCCCCTCTTGTAACCGTCTTGCGTAACCGTCATGCTCGGCCACTACTTCACACAGCTCATCTTCCTGGCTTCTGCGCTTCGCATTTTACCGTGTTTCCTCTCAAGAACACCGCGCTTCGGCCCCGGCTGCAACACCTCTTTTTACGACATTCTTGCGGTCGCGCAAAGAGTAATTGTGTCTCAGTCCGAGCAAGCCAACCCGATACAAAGCCAAGCACGCCACCATGCCGTACAGTTTTCACTCCAAATTCACAAAAATCAGAATGCGCGATGCAGCTTTGCACTTTTAGCTGAACAGTACCAAGTAGCTTTCATTTCGCAACTTCGGTAATATGGCCGCGAAACTCCCCTAAGAACAGAGCAGACGTGCTATCCTTTAAGCGATTGAAAAGACCGCATAAATCGTCAACCTTACGGCTGCTTCGCGAACTTAGTCGATATGGTTTACCTTAATAGATCACACCTCTTGGCCATTGCATAGCTGTACGGAAAATATACACGATCGCAAGCCCGTGCACGTTACCGTAACACCTTCGGCGAGCTTTGACTCACGCGGGCTACTGTACACCGAAGCGTCGCAGACATAATCGTCGATTACGATTACGGGCCAAGTCAAAATCTGAATAGAAAACGCCATGAACGTTGATCGATTGGGTCGACAGCTGTGTTAGCAGTCCAGTTGGCGGCTTTGCTACTGTAACACAACACGGCATGACTGAGCAATAATTCGGTGACATGACCCCCAAAAACCCCGTTCGTAAAAGCAGCACACCCAGTATCCCCAAATCGTTCCAAAGATGGCAATTTTTACCATCTCCCGCGAGTTTCAGCGGCTGCGACAGCGTTTCGAACTTTGTCGAGGTAGGTATCCTTACAGGAAACCAAACAAATTGGAATATCTAGAAGGATAACTCTTCATGGAAAATCCTTAATAAAGTACGTCGCCGCCGATCAGCGATCAACAAACAGATCATGTTCCTCGCCGCACGGGCGATACGAAGCAGAGCGAAGCTGGTACAGTATGCTCGTGGCGATACAGTGGCCTAACATACTAATGGACCGAAAATAAAGCAACAATACGAATCATCAATTATTATCCTGAAGAGAAACCCGTCGGGAGCACATAGCATGGGGGAATCTGGGCCCCATCTGTACCTTCAGTACGGGCAACGCAACCAACACTAATAATCCCCGATGAGGCGCCGGAACACATATATACCTGGACAAGACTGTAATAGTCTGCCTGGAAACGGATTATAAATATTTAATTACACGTTCCGAATGGGAGCTACGAGCGATCAAACTATTCGTCGTATATGGCACAGTCCAGAGTGCAAAAGGAAGACGCATTCCAACGCTGCAATGGCGCCCACCCCACTCTTTGAGCCCCGATTTGGAAGCTCTCGAAGCATAGCAGCTGCAGACGATGTCACAGTTGGCTACCGCAAGGTTGACCGACCGCAACTTCCACCCAGCAGGCTGATGCCGCTACAGATGCCTCTGTTCCTCCTGCTGCTGCTGCTCTCCTCACGACTTCCGGAAACCCGAGCGCAACGGCCCTACCCGCTGATGGGCGCCGACGGGCCCCTGCCAACTAACATCACAAACGGCACAATCCCGCACTCCGACATCAGCGCCACGGTTCTGCTAGAACGCGTGGTCAAGCTTCTGGAGCGCGAGAACGCCTACGAGGTAAAGCCCCTGGTAGTGAAACGGGTGCGGGAGTTGAATGTCGAAATGCACGAAGCTCCACATGTGGATGATTTGATTTTCCTAAAGTGCTGTCTGTAGTAGGAAACCATTACATACGTCCTGAAAATGGCACGTTGGGCTCTCCGTGCCATGCGCATCTCTCAGGCGGTATGGTGGCTGGTGCTGTCGTGGACGGATTTCAACGCGGGGAGGGTCGTACAGGCGTCCACAGCCGCCACTGCGGGCGCAGCTGCCACGTCAATCTCCACGAACTGCTCCCGCTACTGCGACAGCGGCGGCCTGGCTTCCATGGGCTGCTGCGACGGCATCTGGCTGCCGCACATTGAAATGCTGAACATCCTGCAGTACTTTGAAGTGAGTGATTACTGACGGGCTTGCTCCGGAACCAGCATGTTACCTCCGCAACCGTCACAATGCCGACCATGGGGGCCAACATCGCCAACGGCACCAGTCGCTCTTAGTCCATACGCCATACACGTACTTGCTGAGCCACACACACCACAACAACTCTCATCTAATCCTCTCCCTTTGTCAAGTTGCACCGCTCCTTGTCCTAATTCTCCTGCTAATGTTACTTACTGTTATACTTGTGTTTCGATTTTCCGTGGACTCCTACGACCCTAACCCTACACCCTATGGCCCTGATCCGCTCAGGACCAGCTCCCTCGCTACCGCATCAATGCAAACCCCAACACGGGAATCGTCACCTGGTCGACTCGTCTCGTGGGCAAATGGTGCGTGTGTGTATGGGTTTATGCGTGTGCGCGACATCCCTCGCTCCCTTTCTTTTGCTCGAACATCCCCTCCTCGCCCTCTCCCCTTCTCTCAGTATATGTAAGGAGTAGATTCCCTTGAAGTGTATGAAGGTATGAATCCCTTTCTTTTCGGCCATGGGCTAAAGGAATGGATTTACGTCCAGCCGCACAAATTCATTCCTTGGGGCAGGTTTGGCCGGAATGTCTCCGCCATCCCCCTCCTGCCATAACGCCTTCCCAGATGTGGGGGTATGGAATGGATAGTCCTTGAAAGACCCCTAACAGAAGCCAACGGGACATCATAGCTTTCCTGACAAGGCCAGACACGGTGAAGTGCGCCAGAGAGTTTATTTATCGCAGGGAACCACCAAAGGGTCATGCCCAGGCTTTGCAAATTCAGTTTGTCATTTACCGGGGGATTTGGGGGCTCCGAAGGAGGGCCCTCAGCGCCTCACGGTTAAGAATGTCTTACCAGCCTAACTCTAAAAGATCTTTCCTTGGTTTGTATTAAATTTAATTTCCCGTAAACGCCTTCTCCTTCTTTTCCTCGACTACTTCCTCAACCGCCTCCCTGCCGGGCATCTGTCCTCCGCTCTCCTCACTCCCCTTGTCGATTGCATCCCCTCCCTGTCCTCCTCTCCCCCAACCCCCGGCCAGCGGCCACATTCCCTCTCCCCACAATCGCCACTCCTACCTAACTGCCTCCCCGCGCTGCCCCGGGGGCCCCCTCCAGGTACACGCCCCTGGACTTCCGCGCGTACCCCTTCGAGCACCAGCACCTGCTGTTCGAGTTCGCGCTGGCGGACAGTCAGTCGACCGTGGCCGGCCTGCTCTGGGACCACGTGGCGCAGCTGAACAACACCGCACACACAAAAGGTGGGCAGGTGGGGTTCGTGGGCTGGTGGGGCTGGTGGGGCTGGTGGGGCTGGTGGGGTTGGTGGGGTTGGTGGGTTGGTGGGGTTGGTGGGGTTGGTGGGGTTGGTGGGGTTGGTGGGGTGGCGGGTTGGTGGGGTTGGTGGGGTTGGTGGGGTTGCGCTGGTGGGCTGGTGGGCTGGTGGGCTGGTGGGCTGGTGGGCTGGTGGGCTGGTGGGCTGGTGGGCTGGTGGGCTGGTGGGCTGGTGGGCTGGTGGGCTGGTGGGCAGGTGGGCTGGTGGGCAGGTGGGCTGGTGGGTTGGTGGGCTGGTGGGCTGGTGGGCTGGTGGGGCTGGTGGGCTGGTGGGGCTGGTGGGTTGGGGGTTGGGGTTGTGGTACACTCTGAGCTCTGTGGTGCGCTACACATCACCCACCGCTATGACCCTCCGGAACGGGGATCCTAAATAGGAGCCGATCTGGCCGGTTGGCGAATCAACTGGAGCAAGGCCAAAGTGTACGACAGCCAACGGTGCTACAAGGACTATAATGTAACTGCACCTCGGTGGGTCCCACCTGGGTGTCTGTGTGTATGTCTGTGTGTGTGGGGGATTTGCTTAGTCGTTGTCATCACTTCATTTTTCCGCTCCTCGTCCTGCTGCTTAACGGTTTTTAAGGATTTCATGAACCAGGACGTGGCTCGTGGGATTGCGGAAACAGGCTGCCGAGCTCAGCTCAGCAGCCTTAGCACTTGGGGTTTTCGTAACTGTGCTTGTGACATCGATATCGATGCGGCTACATGCTTGATTGCCGTACGCAGGTACGACGTCTCGTCCACAGCGCCCTTCAGCAACGCATCTGGCAGCGAGCAGGTTGCGGGCTACCAGGCCATTGCCATCCACGACCGCTACTTCGCCAACAACACCGCGCGGGGTACCACCAAGCCGAAGCATTGCGGGCTTTTCAAGAAATACGACGAGTCCCGCGCCCTTTACGGGCCTGTCGTACTAGTGGCTGACATCATGGCACGTATTTCCGGGGGGAGGGAAAGGCGTTTACATGGGCGTTTACCAACGAACGCGGGATTACCAACGAACGCGTCCGGACCGTACCTGACTAGTCAGCGAGGGCTTGTCACTGCACCTGTGCCGCTACCTGGTGACCGCACACACCGCTTACTGCCGTTCTCTCCTCCTCTCACCCTTCTTCCGAATCTCCTGATCCTCCACCCGTCCCCTCCACCTACAGGTCAAGCGTGTGTCATCCTACTACGTTCTGACCAACCTCCTTCCCATTCTGCTCATCACGGTGATCACCTTCGTGGTGTTCTTCATGCCGCAAAAAGCCCTGGGAGAGCGAATGGGTGCGTGCGGGACAGCGAATGGGTGCGTGCGGGAGAGCGAATGAGCAAGGGAGTCAGTAAGTGTAAGGAGCGCATACATTGCACCTACTACTCCATGCCGCAAGAGGGTTGCTGAACCGGTGAACATGCCCCCCAGTTGGTAACACGTGTCGGGCGCGCAGGCCCCCTTTCCTATCAGCAACTACGGTCCCCCTTTTAAGAAATTTCTCGTGATATTGTTCTGACAAATGTTGCTGTTGTGTCGGCTCCCTGGCCGGGCTGGTCCCCTCCTCAGGTGTCGTGCTGACGATGTTCCTGTCCCTGACGGCCATGCAATTCGTGTTTGACTTCCCGGCGGCCAACTACATCAACGCGCTTCAGATGGTGGGTTCAATGATACTAGGGTGATGCCGCACGTAGTGGTACATAGCATCGATGTTCACGGTGTCATACATGGGGGCATGCATGTTGTGTGGATGGCCAGGTGTAACCAGGTGCACCCCAGCACCCGGGATGACGTAATAACGTGTGCGCCCCCAGGTGGGGTTCGTATTGACCTGCTGAAGGTTATGTTATCCCTTCACCTGGCCAGGTGGTCCTTGTCAGCTATGGCATGATTGCGCTGGCCTGCATTGAGAGCCTCCTGGTAAACCGAATCGCCACGGTTTCGGAACACGTAAGCACCAAGAGGACCTGCGTTCGGAAGTACGGCACCCTTTTAGCCAGGTACGGTGCCGGGGTATGCACGAAACGAGCACACCAACACCGAGAGTGGGACGAAGGGTGAAAGGTCCCTGCGGAGGGACGGGTACTGTAGGTATAGACGCTGCTGTGTACGAGTGCAGTGTGATATATCCAAGGATATGGAATGGAAGACGGAAGCTGCATCGGAGTTCGAGTGGCGGCGGCGGGTGTGGTGGCAATGCTTGCATTTCCTAGAGGTCAAGAGGGCGATGACGCCTTTTAGCGTCATTTAATTCTTCTTCCTCCTCCGCTTACTCCTCTTACTCCTCAATTCTACCTCCTAGAAGCCCACCTCAACCCTACCTCCTGCTTCGCCCTCCACTTGAGTATGAGAGACACGCAGACACGAACGCTCAATGCAGGATCCCCACGTACTTGAGTATGTCACTGTGACGTGCATTGTTGCGGTATTGACATACAGACATACACTTCCGCGGATAGAGATACCTATTCCTTTACTCTCTTCCCCCCCGTTTCGGGTTGATGCCACTCTGCGGCTGCAGCTACTCTCTGGCCCACCTCGGGCCAGGCCTTGGCTCCTTCACCAGGTCGTACGGCAAGGGCGGATCTGCCAACGTCGGTCACCGTGGCGGCCAGGTGGTGCGCGCGTCATCGTTGCTGTCGCGGCTCGGGAGCAAGGGACGTTCGGCGGCGGCGTCGGCGGCGACGGGAGCAGCAACAGGGATGGGGCAAGCGGGATCTACGAATGGAAGCACTGCAAATAGCCCTCGGGTGGAATTTCCCGTCGTTGGGAGCCAGGTAGGGGCGATTACAGGGGTTGGCGGATGGTGCATGGCGGGTGGTGCATGGCGGTTAGCTGTACTGGAGGGACCCCATGATCCGCGGCAGTGGTCCGTAGCTGCTTTCCTTCATCTCTCCACCTGCCTGCCGTCATTGTCGCCTCTGCATCCACCGAGCACCTACCTGTATGTGCGCCTGCCCGTTGCCTGCCTGCCAGCACCCCTCTGTGCCCGCCCGGATGCCTTATACCTGTATGTATGTTGTTACAGGGTGGTTAACTTCGCCAGCTGACCCCTTTCCCGGGGCAGTCCCTGCTCTCCCCTGCTAGAGGGGCACCCTAATCCGTCACCTCATCCGACTTCAGAGTGTACTCTTTGAGTTTGGCAACTTACCACCGGCATCCAACCAAATCCAGCGGATCAACGGCGCGTCAACTTAGTTCCTGATCAGTTCGCAAGTTGATTTTATCACGTCCACACCGTCCACAAGATGGGGGGCCACCCCCCATTTCATCACCTCTCAAACACCCCGAGTGGTCGACAGGCGGATTTGAACCCGGACGCGCCGGACGCGCCGGGAGCAGAAGCCAGGCCTTAACCTCTGCCAGCCGCCTGCCTAATACCTGTGTGTATGTATGTCGTCGGTCTTTTTTGTGTCCTGCTGTTGTTGCCTGGTTTTACCCAACCGGCCTTTCCTCTGTTTCCCACTATTGCAGGGGCTCCTGCAGGAAACGCCAGTACGTGCTCCTCAATCACCTTCGCCACCAATCACACCCCCAACCAAGCCCATACCGAAGCCCGCAGAGGCCAGCCTCGTCCACGACCCCACAACCGCCGCTGCAGCCGCTGGGCCTTCCCTCCCTACCTCCTACGCGGTGTCGACCAACGGCCCGTGGAACGGTGCATCCGATCCCACAGCCTTCTCCGCCCCAGCCCCGGTGACCGCATCCAAGCATCGCACTGGTAGCTTCGGCTGCTGCGTATATAGCGGTCCCCCAGAAAGCGATGCTGGTCTGCTGTCTGCTGATGCCGCCGATCCCGTAACAACACCGCCTCAAGTCCTGTCGCCCTTCGCCTCCACGAGGAACTACACCTCCTTCAATGTGGCCCAGGATGAAATGTGCTTGCCGCCCATCACCGACCAGAACGCCAACGGGGACGCACGTTGCGCTGGCAATGACGGCTGCAGCGGCGTCTCTATCTCCCTCACAAATACACGCGACAATTGCGTGGCCATGGGCCACCGCTACCGTAAGCTGGGGCTATGGAGGACGTTCGGTCTGATGTTGGCCGCGCTGTGGGGCTGGGCGGTGAGCATCGCCAAGGCACCTCGGCACTTATACCAGCAGTGCAAGGAGGACCCCGTTTTCGCGACTTTTGTGGCGACATGCATTGACAAATGGTGCTGCATCATCAGCATCATTCTGTATACGGTTGCCATTTCCGTGCTGCTCGTGATTGAAGTACGGGTGGGCGACCATAAGATGATGCTGGGGGATGCGCCGGGCAACATGTGAGTTCAAGTGGAGGCTGCGGCAAGGATGGCGGGAGGTATGAGAGGAGGAGGAGGAGGAGGAGGAGGAGGAGCAGGAGGAGGAGGAGGAGGAGGCAGCAAAGCAAAGGTAGCGCATGAAGAAGCACGCAGCGGGATGGATGCTCAAAGGTGCAAAGCATATGGAGAGGAAAAAATGGGAAGACGAGGGGAAAGGCTAGATTGACGAGGACGGCAAGACAAGCGGGAAGTGCGGTTTGTGTCTTCATAGTTTTTGGCTTTCGCTGAAAGTACCCCGGGGCGTGTATGCCCTGCTCGTCTAAGATTCTGGAACTCCTTGCTTCAGCTCACGAGCGCGGTTCGTGCCCGTGCTTTACCTTTGTTCTCTTCCCAATACACGATCAAGGTAGGTCAATCAGATGTAAGATGGTAGATCAGTGGCAACCCTTGGCATTCCCGCGAATACTCTTTGTCTGGTCTTACATCAGGAACATGATTGATCAAGATGATTCGCGGCTTGCGGGCAAGAAAAGTGACATCACAATCTGCAGCTGTCAGGTGTCGCCTTACTCTCACAATCATAGCATTAATCCATAGCTGCTTAAATGCGCCTAGGTTTCATGCGTGCACGTGTAGCGTGATTAGGAGCACTCGATGTGTAGTCGAGGGCACATTTTGAGGAAGGTGGACAGGCTGGGGCGAGAAAACGGCATTATCCAGGGGGGTGGCAAATTCAAAATTCGGTATTGCGCAAATATACGTACACGTGTACATGTGGTTAAGCTTTGTTGCTTAGATAGTGCTTTTGCGTTCGCAGGAGTGTACTGCCTATATGAAGAAGCTTTTTTGCCATCCTTTTTGTGCGTATAAAGCGTATGCTCTACTGGGGCTGGGCTGCTACCCAGCAGCACGCAACGTGTCGTAGCAGAGGCTGGCCTTAATAGTGCGACTTGTGTTGCAAGCCTTACGTGAATAGCTACATGCTTTGCTTTTTATTTCTGCTATGCGTGTGCGCGCACATGCCATGTATATGGGCCCGGCGTCCTCGTTACCTGGAGACGAGGAGCACCGTTCGACGTAAGGAGAGTCCCGAATATCGTAGTGCACCTACGCATGTTGCTAATGAATGTTATTATATACTGATCATTTGTTTCACGTCTTGCTTGCCGGTGGCAGCTGGCGATGTTTTGGCGGTTACTCGGTGAAGCGCGGTCTGGGGATGTTGTGTACTGTATTTTAGTTCGATTGCCGGAACCTAAACACATGCACTTGTGTCACCGCGTAAGACCAACCATCTTTGTCATCGTTTAGCATAATAGTTATTAAGCGGATCGGAGCGTTATAAAGCTAAAGTTCTCTGTGAATTTAGAGTAGATTACGTACGACATTGTGGCATGCCTGTTGTTGTGTCGCTGTGAGCGACGATGCTGGTTGATTGGGTTTTTGTTGCGTAGAGAGACCTCGGTGGTAAGTTCGCAAACTCTACTTATCCTATTTACACTTTCAGGATAATATTTCTCTAAGAGTAAATGCTCTTTAGGAAAATAATGCCCTTTAGAAAAAAATTGCGTTTGCCGCTTATGTGCACTCCTGGCACAAAAGCACTACGTAGGTGACTCTGCAACTTGACCAGAGCACGGCCCGTGCTCGGGCCGAAACGCAGACTCTGCAAAATTGATTTCAGTGTTTTCGGCAAAAATGTTCAGTAACACCGGAAAGGCGGAAATTAGTTATCGATGTTTTCGGCAAGCGCCGTACGCTGAATCTGTTTTCAAAGCGTACGCATGTTCTTTCAGCCTTCATAACTTTATATAATGTCAGAATAAATTTAGTACTTAGTGGGGACCAAGGCATCATGGCTCTAACCGAGTCAAAAACAAGTGTGAGAGGCCCCAGGACAGAACCGTTTGGGTTCACTTCAATAAGTAGTTAACGGAGGCTTCGTGATTTTCGCAGGATGGTCAAAGATGGCAACCTGTTTTGCAGCCGCTACAGGTTCGGCGGGAGGGTGAGCACTGAGCACGGGCATCAGTACGGCTATGGAAGCTTCCCCTTAAGGGGCCCAACTACCGCGTAATGGAGCAGCAGTGATACGAATCTGCCACGATCCAAACAAAACGTGCCCTCCGACAACCATAATAGTATCGTTTAAGCTGCGAGCAGCAAGCGATCACGCTATTCGTCGTATCTGGCACAGTCCAGACTGTAAAATGAAGACGCATTCCAACGCTGCAATGGCGCCCACCCCACTCTTTGAGCCCCGATTTGGAAGCTCTCGAAGCATAGCAGCTGGAGACGATGTCGCAGTTGGCTACCGCAAGGTTGACCGGCCGCAACTTCCACCCAGCAGGCTGATGCCGCTACAGATGCCTCTGTTCCTGCTGCTGCTGCTGCTCTCCTCACGACTTCCGGAAACCCGAGCGCAACGGCCCTACCCGCTGATGGGCGCCGACGGGCCCCTGCCAACTAACATCACAAACGGCACAATCCCGCACTCCGACATCAGCGCCACGGTTCTGCTAGAACGCGTGGTCAAGCTTCTGGAGCGCGAGAACGCCTACGAGGTAAAGCCCCTGGTAGTGAAACGGGTGCGGGAGTTGAATGTCGAAATGCACGAAGCTCCACATGTGGATGATTTGATTTTCCTAAAGTGCTGTCTGTAGTAGGAAACCATTACATACGTCCTGAAAATGGCACGTTGGGCTCTCCGTGCCATGCGCATCTCTCAGGCGGTATGGTGGCTGGTGCTGTCGTGGACGGATTTCAACGCGGGGAGGGTCGTACAGGCGTCCACAGCCGCCACTGCGGGCGCAGCTGCCACGTCAATCTCCACGAACTGCTCCCGCTACTGCGACAGCGGCGGCCTGGCTTCCATGGGCTGCTGCGACGGCATCTGGCTGCCGCACATTGAAATGCTGAACATCCTGCAGTACTTTGAAGTGAGTGATTACTGACGGGCTTGCTCCGGAACCAGCATGTTACCTCCGCAACCGTCACAATGCCGACCATGGGGGCCAACATCGCCAACGGCACCAGTCGCTCTTAGTCCATACGCCATACACGTACTTGCTGAGCCACACACACCACAACAACTCTCATCTAATCCTCTCCCTTTGTCAAGTTGCACCGCTCCTTGTCCTAATTCTCCTGCTAATGTTACTTACTGTTATACTTGTGTTTCGATTTTCCGTGGACTCCTACGACCCTAACCCTACACCCTATGGCCCTGATCCGCTCAGGACCAGCTCCCTCGCTACCGCATCAATGCAAACCCCAACACGGGAATCGTCACCTGGTCGACTCGTCTCGTGGGCAAATGGTGCGTGTGTGTATGGGTTTATGCGTGTGCGCGACATCCCTCGCTCCCTTTCTTTTGCTCGAACATCCCCTCCTCGCCCTCTCCCCTTCTCTCAGTATATGTAAGGAGTAGATTCCCTTGAAGTGTATGAAGGTATGAATCCCTTTCTTTTCGGCCATGGGATAAAGGAATGGATTTACGTCCAGCCGCACAAATTCATTCCTTGGGGCAGGTTTGGCCGGAATGTCTCCGCCATCCCCCTCCTGCCATAACGCCTTCCCATATGTGGGGGTATGGAATGGATAGTCCTTGAAAGACCCCTAACAAAAGCCAACAGGACATCATAGCTTTCCTGACAAGGCCAGACACGGTGAAGTGCGCCAAAGAGTCTATTTATCGCAGGGAACCACCAAAGGATCATGCCCCGGCTTTGCAAATTGGTTTGTCATTTACCGGGGGATTTAGGGGCCCCGAAGGAGGTGCCTCAGCGCCTCACGGTTAAGAATGTCTTACCAGCCTAACTCTAAAAGATATTTCCTTGGTTTGTATTAAATTTAATTTCCCGTAAACGCCTTCTCCTTCTTTTCCTCGGCTACTTCCTCAACCGCCTCCCTGCCGGGCATCTGTCCTCCGCTCTCTTCACTCCCCTTGTCGATTGCATCCCCTCCCTGTCCTCCTCTCCCCCAACCCCCGGCCAGCGGCCACATTCCCTCTCCCCACAATCGCCACTTCTACCTAACTGCCTCCCCGCGCTGCCCCGGGGGCCCCCTCCAGGTACACGCCCCTGGACTTCCGCGCATACCCCTTCGAGCACCAGCACCTGCTGTTCGAGTTCGCGCTGGCGGACAGTCAGTCGACCGTGGCCGGCCTGCTCTGGGACCACGTGGCGCAGCTGAACAACACCGCACACACGAAAGGTGGGTTGGGGGGTTGGGGAGTTGGTACACCCTGAGCTCTTGTGCGATAACACCACGCTCCCGCTGATCCGTGGATCCTAAATAGGACATGATCTCGCCGGCTGGCGAATCCTCTGGAGCAAGGCCAAGGTGTACGACAGTCATCCGTGCTACGTGGATTATAATGTAACTGCACCTTGGTGGGTCCCACCTGGGTGTCTGTGTGTATGTCTGTGTAGACGTTGGTGCATTCAGTCTCTGTCGGGGTCAATGACACGGCAAAAGAGTATTTATGCTTACGGTGGAGCCATGTGAGGGGCGAGTGTGGGAAATTTTCGAAGTCGTTGTCCTGTCTTCATCTTTTTGCTTCTCTTTTTCCTGCGCAATGGTCAAAAAATAATGAACCAGGACGCTCGTGGGATTGCGGAAACAGGCTGACGAGCTCAGCTCAGCAGCCTTAGCACTTGGGGTTTTCGTAACTGTGCTTGTGACATCGATATCGATGGGGCTACATGCTTGATTGTCGTACGCAGGTACGACGTCTCGTCCACAGCGCCCTTCAGCAACGCATCCGGCAGCGAGCAGGTTGCGGGCTACCAGGCCATTGCCATCCACGACCGCTACTTCGCCAACAACACCGCGCGGGGTACCACCAAGCCGAAGCATTGCGGGCTTTTCAAGAAATACGACGAGTCCCGCGCCCTTTACGGGCCTGTCGTACTAGTGGCTGACATCATGGCACGTATTTCCGGGGGGAGGGAAAGGCGTTTACAGGGGGGGGCGTCTTTACATGGGCCTGTTTACAAAACCAACGAACGCGTCCTGACCGTTCCTGATTAGGCAGCGAGGGCTTGTCACTGCAGCACCGCTTTACCTGTGCCGCTACCTGGTGAACGCGCACACCGCTTACTGCCGTTCTCTTCCCCGTTCCTCCCTTCTTCCGAATCTCCTGACCCTCCACCCGTCCCCTCCACCTACAGGTCAAGCGTGTGTCATCCTACTACGTTCTGACCAACCTCCTTCCCATTGTGCTCATCACGGTGATCACCTTCGTGGTGTTCTTCATGCCGCAAAAAGCGCTGGGAGA
This sequence comes from Volvox carteri f. nagariensis, assembly GCF_000143455.1. Taxonomy (NCBI): domain Eukaryota; kingdom Viridiplantae; phylum Chlorophyta; class Chlorophyceae; order Chlamydomonadales; family Volvocaceae; genus Volvox; species Volvox carteri. The sequence continues at coordinate 944,720 of NW_003307566.1, forward strand.
GCGAATGGGTGCGTGCGGGAGAGCGAATGGGTGCGTGCGGGAGAGCGAATCAGCAAGGGAGTCAGTAAGTGTAAGGAGCGCATGCACCAACCTTGCACCGCCTACTTTGCACCTTGCACCACCTACTACTCCATGCCGCAAGAGGGTTGCTGAACTGGTGAACATGCCTCCCAGTTGGCAAGCGCGCAGGCCCCCTTTCCTATCAGCAACTACGGTCCCCCTTTTAAGAAATTTCTCGTGACATTCTTCTGATAAATGTTGCTGTTGTGTTGGCTCCCTTGCCGGGCTGGTCCCCTCCACAGGTGTCGTGCTGACGATGTTCCTGTCCCTGACGGCCATGCAATTCGTGTGTGACTTCCCGCCGGCCAACTACATCAACGCGCTTCAGATGGTGGGTTCAATGATACTAGGGTGATGCCGCACGTAGTGGTACATAGCATCGATGTTCACGGTGTCATGCATGAGGGCATGAAGGCAACACCACGTCCTCCTGTCCTCCGTCCTTAGCATTAGGCGTGTAATAAGGCGTAATTAAACTCGCAGTAGTCAATCTGGTCCAATGAGAGACCCTGCTTGCACCATGCTGCTGCTATCGTTGCCGTTGAAATAGTCACGTTACCTCTTACCGTCTGGGGCACCTCCCCCATGAAAGGGACCCCATGTGTCCTTCGTTGGCATCCGTGGATATACCATCAGATCGACCATGTTCCTTCCTCACTCCATCTGACGCTTCATCCTCCCCCCGGGTCCAGACCTCCCTCGTCGTACTCCCACTTAAGGCTTGCTTTGCGATCCCTTCGCCCTGAGCAGGTGGTAATTGTTAGCTATATCATAATCGCGCTGGCCTGCATTGAGAGCCTCATTGTAAACCGAATCGCCACGGTTTCGGAGTGTGAAAGCATGAAGAAGACCTTTGTACAGAAGTACGGCGCCCTTTTAGCCAGGTACGGTGCTGGGGGATGCACGAAACGAGCACACCAACACCTAGAGTGGGACGGAGGGTGAAAGGTCCCTGCGGAGGGACGGGTACTGTAGGTACTGAGGCTGCTGTGCACGAATGCAGTATGTTTTCCATAGATATAGAATGGAAGATGGAAGCTGCATGGGAGTTCGAGTGGCGGCTGCGGGTGTGGTGGCAATGCTTGCAGTTGCATGGGCGTTCTTGCCGATTGTAAGCGCTAAGCTTCCCCAAACGCTGCAATCGTGCAGAGATGCAATGTTGTGCATGTCACCCATCTCCTCTCATGCACCCTCTACGAGTGAATGTTTTAGCAAGCCCCTGATCCTCCTTTTACCATACCTCATACCTCGTTCACCAGTGGAGACATTACGTGCAATGCAACATCACCCAGATAGATTTGGTTGCTTCTGGCGATGAGCCCTAGGGAAGGCCCAGGACACAGGGAATAGTACTTCGCTCTTTCCCTCCTCCTTCACGCATCTCTTTCGCACGCAGGAGACGCCACCCTGGGTCACGCCTTGGCTCCGTCGCCAGGTCGTACGGCAAGGGCGGATCTGCCAACGTCGGTCACCGTGGCGGCCAGATGGTGCGCGCGCCATCGTTGCTATCGCAGCTCGGGAGCAAGGGACGTTCGGCGGCGGCGGCGGCGGCGACGGGAGCAGCAACAGGGTTGGGGCAAGCGGGATATACGAATGGAAGCACTGCAAGTAGCCCTCGGGTGGAGTTTCCCGTCGTTGGGAGCCAGGTAGGGGCGATTATAGGGGTTGGCGGGTGGTGCATGGCGGGTGGTGCATGGCGGGTGGTGCATGGCGGGTGGTGCATGGCGGGTGGTGCATGGCGGGTGGTGCATGGCGGGTGGTGCATGGCGGGTGGTGCATGGCGGGTGGTGCATGGCGGGTGGTGCATGGCGGGTGGTGCATGGCGGGTGGTGCATGGCGGGTGGTGCATGGCGGGTGGTGCATGGCGGGTGGTGCATGGCGGGTGGTGCATGGCGGGTGGTGCATGGCGGGTGGTGCATGGCGGGTGGTGCATGGCGGGTGGTGCATGGCGGGTAGCTGCACTGGAGGGGCCCCGTGATCCGCGGCAGCGGTCCGTAGCTGCTTTCCTTCATCTCTCCACATGCCTGCCGTCATTGTCGCCTCTGCATCCACCGAGCACCTACCTGTATGTGCGCCTGCCCGTTGTCTGCCTGCCAGCACCCCTCTGTGCCCGCCCGGATGCCTGTCCTGTATGTATGTGTGTCTTCGGTCTTTTTTGTTTCCACCTCTTGTTTGCCTGGTTTTACCCTACCGGCCTTTCCTCTGTTACCCACTATTGCAGGGGCCCCTGCAGGAAACGCCAGTACCTGCTCCTCAATCACCTTCGCCACCAAAGACACCCCCAGCCAAGCCCATACCGAAGCCCGCTGGGGCTTCCCTCCCTACCTCCTACGCGGTGTCGACCAACGGCCCGTGGAACGGTGCATCCGATCCCACAGTCTTCTCCGCCCCAGCCCCGGTGACCGCATCCAAGCATCGCACTGGTCGCTTCGGCTGCTGCGTGTATAGCGGTCCCCCAGAAAGCGATGCTGGTCTGCTGTCTGCTGATGCCGCCGATCCCGTAACAACAACACCTCAAGTCCTGTCGCCTTTCGCCTCCACGAGGAAGTACACCTCCTTTAATGCGGCTCAGGATGAAATGTGCTTGCCGCCCATTACCGACCAGAACGCCAACGGGGAAGCACCCTGCGCCGGCCGTGTTGGCATCTTCCTCTCGCACATGAGTATGCGTGATAGCTATGTCGCCAAAGGTCATTGCCACCGTAAGCTGGGGCTATGGAGGACGTTCGGTCTGATGTTGGCCGCGCTGTGGGGCTGGGCGGTGAGCATCGCCAAGGCACCGCGGCCCTTATACCAGCAGTGCAAGGAGGACTCTAAATTCGCGTTGTTTGCGGCGACCCGCATTGACAAATGGTTCAGCATCATCAGCATCACTCTGTATACGGTTGCCATTTCCGTGCTGCTCGTGATTGAAGTACGGGTGGGCGACCATAAGATGATGCTGGGGGATGCGCCGGGCAACATGTGAGTTCAAGTGGAGGCTGCGGCAAGGATGGAGGGAGGTATGAGAGGAGGAGGAGGATGCAAGGCAGAGGAGGGTAGCGCAGGAAGAAGCACGCAGCAAGGAGGGGGGGAGGAGGGGTATAGCGCGCGAAGACGTAAGCAGTGGGATGGACTAGGGGGACTTGTGGGAACGAATTCTGGTGAGGAAGTTTTGGGATGGTGAGGGTCAAGGATCAAAGTAACGATGACGGAATGAACGAGTTTCGACTTTCGTTGCAGGCGGTTGTATAATGCTCGGTAAAGTAAAGTAAAGCAAAGCAAAATTGCTGTAATATACAGCTGCGTAAATGCGTAGACGTTTGATGTATACATAAAACGGTCGGTAACCGACCGGTTAGCTATTAAGTTATTGCGACGACGACGCGCCAATTATGTCGCTGCTGGGCCGCTGAGGTTTCGATGTTGAAGAGATAATCATACGGTGCACTTGCGGAAATGTATGGTGATGGCTGGTTGCGCCTATGTACGCGGCTGCGCGGGGATTTGAAGTACGCGGTATTTGCTTATGCAGTTCGTTCCTGGTCTTCCATTTTTACTTTGAGAAGCCACTTGCAAACAGCATAGGAATTAACCTCAGGTTCTAGTGTACAAATGCTGGAGTCATTGAAGTGATGCCGAGCTGATGCCTCCCAAAATGCGCACTTCCCGTGAGAAGGCGCTGCCGGAAAGTGATCTCAGGCTAGAACATTATTGTTATGGATGCGGTGGAGGTCTCTAGATGGCGTAGAGGCGCGGATGTGCCAGGCATGGACCGCGGAGGGCGCGCCATTGTGGACTTTGATCGCCTCAAAAACCGTAAGGACCGTAAATTTGGCGCTGAAGCTACCGTCATTACGCTTACACCGTCTGTAATTTACAGCCATTTGGGCGGCTTGACCGTAATAACGGTACCGTAATTACGGAAAACCATCAGACCGTAATACCGTAATTCCCAGCCGGTCGCTTCGGTAGGGTAACCGACATGACGAGATAAACGACCCGGTAACCGACACCGCCGGGAAGCACGACAATGGCAGTGCAGCGGCAATGCAACGTTGGGGGCATGTCGGTGCACGCATGGGTGCTTCCTAAACAGCAGTAGCAGCGGTGGAGGTGGAGGTGGCGGTCGGGGGAAGGAACAGGGGACAGAGAGGAGGGCAGACCCAGCCCAAGGCCAGAAATATGCCGGAGTTAGGGTATATGGTGGTTCTTTTTGCTCGTGGTTTCTCACGACTTGGTGGTTCGCTGCAGGTTCGCACGCGGAGTGCACACATCCAGGCCCTCGTCTGCTGCCTTTAAACCTATCCATATAGCATGGCACAGTGGCTCCGGGCACGGCCGATAGGTGTACGGATTGCGTGCTGAACAGTGCACTACTTTCTTTATTTTGCTTTGGGAAAATCACCTTTCTGGAACCTTTACCTTTGCTAAGTGAGTTATTAGTTAAAAGATGGGCGGAAAGGAGTAGTAGTATTTACAGTGGAGCCTGACTCAAGAACAGCTGTTCGGAACAGCTCGTGCGTGTGCAACACGCCCTAACAAGGGCCAACAGCACAGCACTGTGGGCCTTACACTGTCAAGCATACTAGCTTGCCTCCTTGGCGAAATAGTCTCAGTGAACACACAGTTGACGCCAGAAAACGACATAATACAACATAGTTGCTGGTGTCGGAAAAGAGACGTTTTGGAACCTGCTTGTGCGCAAAAAAATTAACAGCGTTTCCATCTTCTTGCAATCAATATTGAAGCTAAGTAAGGTACATACCTTAGGATGGCCAAACAAACCTGCTTTCTGAATGCATCTCATCGAAACGCTTGTAACCTGTTGAAATGAAACAGGTTTGTCGCGATGAATCCTTTTGCGTGACGGGATGTCCAACCCTGTAGCGTCATCCAAGCTATAAATTTCTCCTTCGTAAATTTCATCCTTAGTTTCTGATCTATGGTCGCGAACCTCACGTCAGATGTGCATTGTACGTAACCCGTAGATTCCACTGCGGCTCCGCTCCATCCCTTCCAAGAGCACACCGTTTGCACACAGCCCTTACGTGGCCTGGCCATTTCCTGACGTGCCTCTTTCGTGTTCGCTACAAGTGGCGCCGAATGCCATCGCCACAGCTGTTTTCACGAACCTACCCTTCTGCGACATGGCGCATTCGTCCTCACTCTTGCTGGCTGATGGCCAATAAGGATACACACGCTTGGCGGAGCCCCTCACCATCGTGGCCCCCGGTCGCAGGCCGTGCCCAGGTCTCCGCATAAAAGTGTTAGACAGAGAGATGACTTTGCTTAGGGCTGACTTGGCCGTGATAAGGGAACCCGTTGACACCTCTTCCGGACTTTGCTGCCGCATACTGTGGAACCCTGAAACCCTAAGGTAACACACCACCGGCCTCATGCAACTTCCTCGTCATGTGCGTCTACGCGCGCGCGGGCATGTTTAGTAGCACACTGGTGGACCGCAAGAACAGGGCAAGGCAGGTGCTAAGGGCAGGTGGGAAGGGCAGGTGCTAAGGGCGCGTGTGTGTGTTGTGTGTGTGTTGTGTGTGTGTTCTTATATGTGTTCTTATGTGTGTTCTTATGTGTGTGTGCGCGCGCGTGATGTGTGCCAACTGGGTTGCCTTTGAGCGCAAGCGATTCCCCACTTGGGTCACGAACCCAACGACGCATCACTTTCCCGGTACACACACCAACGGATGTTGCTGCATGAGCCGACCCTTCCCATAGCCACGTCCTCTAGCTCATAGCAAAGCCAACCTGCGCGGCAGCGCTTCTCAGCCCCCATGCAAATAGATGCGCGCACGGCATAGCTAGGTGCATGCACGGTGCACGCATGCACAGCATAGCTGCATGCACGGAAGGTAAGTTACGGCAATAACTTTAATGGCTAGAGCAGGTACGGCAAGGACCAATGATGGGGCCAGAGACGAGCAGGCCACAGGCGTGAGAAATGCAAAATGTGTGATAATGTGCGAAGGGCGGTGTGCTTCACAGCTCAAAGCTTTCGACATCCATTCCCGATCGGCGGCACCGCAAGCAGACGCCGCTCTTGGAGCACCCCAAATTTGATCGGATCTTGCCCTAAGGAACACGAAAGGCAGGCGTTATTAGGTTTGGTAGGTATTTCCGGTGAAAACGCGGCGAGCGTGCATGGCGCGTCTGCTAGGTGTTTCCGGCTGGTGACGGGAAACACCTAGCACCACACACTTGACTGCTCTTTCACCCGTAATATCCTCTGATGGGATTGTATCATGCAGTGATATAAATAGGGCTCAAAACTTTCTTAGGGATAACTGGGGCCGTTGTAAAATTATCAGGAGCATGGACTCAAGGCTCCGAAGGAGTTCAGACCACACCTGACGGAATACTCGCATGCCTAAAGGTCGCACTTATTGGATGCATCTTGGCCTGGAATGCCGACTGACCTCAGCTGTTCGTCGAAAAGGGTTGGGATGAGACGGAACACTAACGGATCAAGGGGGCTGCCGGGGGTCCCATGGTGTCAAGGAACAGCCTTTTCGGGCAGAGGTGGCAGGTAGAATATTTTGATTTATGGCGGTTGAGAGTGGTCCTCACAAGCTCTTGTTTCATGCGGAACATCTCAAGGCCCCACAAAACAGACATGAGAGTACTGCACACATGCTTTCAATAACATCTGGTGGTTTCATTTAAAGTCATCATCTGGCTTCCTTCCCGTAGCAGAATGGTGCAAGCCCTAAGGCGGCATTTGTTTGATGGTCGTTGCAGTACGAATTGCTGACCGTTCCATGTGATACTGGGGCTTTACCGGCAAGGGCCACGCCTTGCAGTACACACAAAACTACTTTAGGTTAACTCATTTTGGCCAGACAATGGGCATGTGCAAATCCTGAATGTCATTGAGGCTTTTGGGATGCCGAGGATTAATGGAGACCTGGAGGAGAGCTATTGCAGAGAGATATTAAGTTCGTTTAACTGATATAAATATTGATACGTCGTCCAATCGGATGAGGCTTCGAACTGGACTGACCATGTTGGTACCACGCGCAAACTGAAAACCTTTTGGCTCTTCAGCCTATGATACAGACGCATAGCGTTTCGGATAGAATAAAACACCATGCAAAATGGGCTTAGGCAGGCAGACGTTTCCTTTTACCGATACATGGTTATAGGGCCTGGATTGTTTTGGAGCAGCTGGCTCGAAGATTGACTCTAACAAGGACCAGGCACTATCGGCAGCTCGCTTTGGCACTGAGGTGGCTCGAAGCTTTCGGCGCTGCGGGCCGGCGGAAGTCGACTGTAACATAACAGCAGTACCTGAGCCACCATGAGCGAACATCTCAGCCGAAGCAGCAGCTTCTCCAGCGTTGGCAGCGGAGCTAACTCTGTGGCGAGCGATGCCCGGTCCATGTAAGCTAGAGTAGCTGGGGAGCGTACGGCCGCTGTCCCTGTACCGACAACCCTGAAACTTGCTTTCCTAGCAAGTCATCTCAGGCCAGACGACATGCAGAGTTGAAAATTTGACGTTAAGCTAAATTTCGACGCGTATGCTGTGAGGTCTTACATCAGCTGGTCCATAACCATGATTGCAGGGCTGGTGGTGGCGGAGGGGATGTTGGTGCAAATGACCTCCTTGAACAAAATCAGACAGTGCAGGCGGCCGTCTTCGGCGTGCTCTACACCTTGGCGAAGGAGAAACTGGATAGGTCAAAGCGGTTTGCCGTGGCAAGGCTCGCGCTCGACTTCTTGCAGTGTTTTATCCTCATTGTCAACCCCGCATATGGTAAGCATCCTCTCCCCATACTCCAGACTGACCTGTTTCCTGTGCTGAAGCCTTGAAGCCTTGTGTTCCAGGCTGGTCTATCGACACTGGCGCGTGGTACTGGAAAGCCGTGAAATGGGTTCACTTCAGCAACCCTATCGTATCCAAGGTGCGGCCTTCTCCGGAATTAGAAAAACATTCCACGGCGAAAAGGGCCTTTGAGCCGCATGCCGCAAGCACCTCCGGGCAGCGGCCCTGGAGCCCATGGTTAGTATGGTTGGACTGTGCTGCATGCGAAAAAGCGCCGATGTGCCGCTTGGACCTGTTTCCCCCGCGTTTCACACGCGCACAGAAGCGGCACGCGCCAGTACACCTGATTTAAAATCCTTTTGTGGCCGTCGTTACAACTCCTGCGCCCTGATCCCCTGCGGCGCGGCGCCCGCTGCCCTCTCCAAAACTGCGCAGGGTTACCATTTCTTCGTCAGTATCCTTTACTCCCTGGCTGCAGCTTTGGCAGTCAGCGTCGTTTTGTGCGTATGGGTCGGGTGGTGCTTTAAAAACGACCGCTTTCCTTACGTCTGGTGAGTACATATATGCCGAAGTGCATGGCTGTGCATGTAGCGCGAAGCTGAGGAAGACCAGCCGGAAACCAGGTGTCACAGCTATAAGCTCAGACAGAAACGCAGGAGAGCGCTACAACATGGGTGCTCCATGCAGGGGATGGGCAAACGGGCAACAGGGAAGCATCGGGGCCCGGACAGGACCGAAATTTGAATGACCCAGATGAGTTTCGATCTTGCATCATGTACACATCGCTTTACGAGACCTCCGAGGAAAGGCCCCCAAAGGGCTGCTGTGCTGACACCATCTGGGCCAAGTTTTACGGAACGAATGCCGCCACGCAACTGATGAAAACACACCGCTAGGATTCACCCCCGCGTCTTGAGGTCCTTCCTGACCGAGGAGAGAGGGACGATTCAGTGCATTTTCTTCTGTAATGCCGTCGTGTAATATAGAAATACAAGCAGTGCAAGATCTGCTGTGTAAGCGCGACTCCTTGATGACATCTCGCCGTCAACTTTTTTCGACCACCCTAGCAGCCCAGGACACCTGGCCCCACCGCAGTATCCGAACAGAACAAGACGCGCCAGCAGCAGCTCCCACACAACCCACAACCCGCAACCGACCGCCGCCCGTTGGCCTAAAACCCTAAAAGCCGCTAGCAACAGCCCAAGCGAACTATCATCCCCCAGCTACAACCCTGTTGGACTTGCTGTAGTGCCCGGTTGGGCTACTACTATAACGTCCGCCGCTTCGCGGCAGGCGACCGCGCGCAATGGCAGCGATTCGATTCGATGCGATACGTGGAGATAAAGGGATACGGCATTCGTAGCCATTTTAGCCAAAATGCATACAGAAAAGCCCGGTGCTTATGGGGGGTTATGTGGGTGGGTGAGTGAGTGGGTGGAGTCGAGCGGCCGCTGACTCGGCAGGGAGGCAGCGAGCCTCCCCGCAGGTCAAAGAGGATCGAATGTCAGTTTAATCAGTTTAAACACGCCATGCATGCGTATCTGCCGTGTTACTCACGCCGCCTCCTTTGCAAGTTCGCACACCAAGCACTACATGGCAGTGTGTGTCGTTACATCGAAAGACAGCGTCGTATGCTTACCTGCTTATGCCTTAATACGTGTGATGATAAGTCTTGCGTGTGATGTCGTCACAACTGGTTCCCTCGTCTGTCCTAGTAGAATTTTGCCGTGCCGTGTAATTGAATGCTAACAGATTTTGTGTTTTTTCGGGTCTAAGAAAACACCTTTGATTTCCGCAGGCCCATAAAGATGCTTCGCATCGTGGTCGCGACGTTCTTCGTGGTCTTTTATGTGGGCTCTCTCGCCATCTTTATGGTGGCGTTGAGCTGCCGCTGGTTCGACCCAGATCACAACAAACGATTTCACCTTCGCGCCTTTCCCGAAGTTGGTGAGCACTGCTAAATGCTGAGTATGTAATTGTGTTGGGAAGGGCGCGTTGGAGGGGAGTGTTAGAATGACGGTGAGTTAGCAGCGTGTAATGACCTGCAGCACTGGGCGAGTTGCGGCCGGTAGCGGAAAACGCTGAAGCCGCAAGCGCCATGCCAATGCCACAACATGCTACAACATGCTACAGTCCGTGTACGGTAACAACTGGGAAAAGGGTTGTGGAAAAGTCCCCTGGCGATCGATAGGTTGGGGGTGTGGCGGGGGAAGAGGAGGCTTTCGGCTTTACGGGTTTTGGTGTCGTGCAGCTCAGACATTCGCCGTCTTGAATGAGCGACGGCTCAGGGCTACGTGGGCGCAAGCCAGTACGGGTCCATTGGGTTTCAATACGGGTCAGGCTACGTGGGCGCAAGCCAGTACGGGTCCATTGGGCTTCAGAAGCGAGATACGACAGGCAGGCATTGCCGCAGCACCCGGGGAAAACAGCACAGGTTTGAACAGGTTCGAGCGTTCCTGGCACCATCCAAAGCCGCAGTGTGTAAAGCACAGCCCTTGCCGGTGCCAACCGTCCTGTCAGCATGCGGCTCTCTTGCGCCGCTCCCGCAGTCTGGCGCCCACTTTGGGCTGGGCTAGGTCTGGCCATGGCTGGTTTTAGAGAACAGTAAAAACCGCCAACTTGCGTCCCTTCCCTCTTTTTCCTTTCTCCACAGAGTGTCTGAGCATGCCCCATTTGGTACACGGCGCCGTGGCGCTGGGCTGCTCCGTCGTCTTTTGCTTCATAGCCTTTGCGATGACTGTGGCGGACTTTGAGATGAATCCCGCCAGCCGCCGGTGGCTGTCGGCACCGCACGCGAGGGTGGAGGTCCGGGGCCTAATGGTCAAAACCGTCATGACGGTCACGGTGGCGGTCTTGTCAGGCCTGATGCGTGTGCAGGCCGTTATCCTGAGCTCGTCGGCGGCGTTTCTTTTCTGGTCTTACGTGCGATGGGTGAGTGTCTGGAAACGGCGGCGCATTCGTCGTTCAGTGATTTTGAATGGGATGTGCGCGAAGATCGAATCGGGAAACTGGTGAATGGATTTGTGTGTGGTATTTTGGCGGTGACAGGGCATGGCGTTGCGAAGAATCAGCGCCGCAGCGGACGTGTGTCATACACAGTATGGGTTAAAGAATGGTTGTGCATGTGTGGGTGCATGAATGGGTTTAGGAATAAAGTCACAGCCAGGGAGGAATTGAATTGAATTGCAGCGGGGGCATGTGTACGAGGGTTGCATACGAGGGGTGGTTGGCGCGGAAAAAACGGCTTCTTCTGCCTCTCTCGGTCACGGCCTTGTGGCGCTGGTGCGGGGAACCACTGGTGTCATTTCCATGGGGTTGATGGGAAAACGCTGGGGCTCGGGTCCAATTTTTCCAAAAGGAACTTCTGGTCATTCCAGTGCATTCCTGGCATTGGCACTGACAGATGCCAGGGCTTGCAAACAGTTTAAGTAGACTGCTGTAAGGGCATCACTCACTCCACAGCGGCAAGCACTGGAAGCCGTAGGTGGTCATAATGATATGTTTGCATGCGCGGCGCGCTGGCCGGGTGATGACCACCGGGGTTTTTTAATGAAGAGCTTCTACGCACGAGAAGAGCAAAGCAGGGGTTTCGGGAGAGATTGGCTTGCCAGGGAACCGGCTCAAATGTGCGAATGCGTGCCATGTTGTGTGCTGGAGGATGGTCCGGGTTGATGAGGGCCTGGGCCGCGGGTAAGGCTGCGGTAGCTGAGTGCGCGGTCGGGGCGGCGTGTTACCGCGTTACCCAGGACCGTACATCCAAGTACCATGGGCAAGGGGCACAAATTCTGAACCGCGACATATGGTAGCCTGCGTATCGCTCCTGGTGATGAGTGCGTGCTGGGCCCTGTGGCCTTCCCACGACGCATATTAGAGAATCGCGCACGTGATGACGGGCCGCCGAGCATGCTTCGGGCTACCATTCCCGAGCGCCGCACTTTGGCTTTTGACGCTCGCCGTGCGATTTTTTACCCATGCATTTCTGCACGTTCCGTCATACATACCGAATGTCGCTCTGCTTCGCCTGCTGCTGTTTGTACTGTAGGAACCACACTTTATCGAATGGATCAACCATGTGCGAGCTGGGCTGTACGCCATGGTCAGCTGGGCTGGTTTGATGCTGCTGGCTATCACCTTCAGCCCGCATCGCCGCGATGAACACTACCAGTAAGCACAACACACATAAGGCATCGCGCACTGTGGGCCGCCGGGCCCTCGGTTTTGTTGCCCGCATTGGTTTTGCCCCCGTTGACCCTTGCATTTGCCCGCTTGCGTCCTCATGGCGCATCTGCCGACTGAGCCCACATGGGACTCTCGCAGCTTGTGATGTTGGCACTGGGCTGGAGCGGCGGTTATGAGCTGCCCGGTTTATCTTGCCGCTTCGCTATTCGTCGCCCTTGCCAATGGCATGGAGTTTTGAGGCAATGAGCTTTGCGGGTTCGGTGGGGGGGGGGGGAAAGAAGAGTCACCCGATGGGTATACCTCCCAGATTGGCGCCGGTGGCGCACCACTACTTCCTTAAGACCACAGCCAAATAAAAATTACAAGTTACAAGTTCCCCACAAGTGCGGAGATGTCCGTAAAAGCCGGGGGGCCATGGACGAAATTAAAGCACCTTGGAATGGTCATTTTCAATCGCAAAGGAAGCCGCACCATGCAACCCGAAATGATTACCGTCGCCCACACACCGCACCGACTGGCATCCCTTTTTCTGCTCGTGTACGACTCGGTTATATCCCGTACATCAGCTCACCCATGCGCCCAATATGTGCATGTGCATGTGCGTGTTGGAGCTTTTGCGTTGCGTACATGTACCCCGCCGCCCCCTTGCCGCCTGCACAACCCCGGAACGTATGTGTGCTCTGTCGTGGCGTCAGGTCCAAGCTGACCACCATCATGGTGGCCGGATTGTTGCCGGCGCTGGGAGCCGGCTTCCTTATCTCCTTCATCCGCCTGCGATTCAGCGTCAAGCACGCGATTCGGTCGTTCTGGTAAGGATGGACACCCCGGAGAAGGCAATGAAGCAAAGGGGGGCCCGGGGGGGAAGGCGCAGGGCACGTAGCTGCAATATCATCGAGCCGTCAGCGCATGTTGCCTATGCCTCTCGCGCCCGCCCCTGCCCTTAGTATTCTTCAACTGCGACATCACCAGAGGGTATTGGAAGAAATTGACGTCTATACAGTGCATGCGTGTGCATGGCATGCATTCCAGAGGCATGGAGCATCGCACGCCTGCTACTTCTAGCGCTTCTGGCACATTGGACGTGCGTCGCGTTGGTGCCGGAAAAGATCTGCCACGTGCGGAGTTTCGTCAGTGCATCGTTTTACAGCTGCTTGGCCTGTGCAGCTCCCATCGCGCCGCGTTACTGCGCCGCTCTGCCGCTGCTGCTGCCGCTGCTGCTGCTGCTGCTGCTGCTGCTGCCATAACTTCTCCGGGGTGTACCCCCTGCACGCGTTTACCCCTCCCCACCCCCCCCCGCACAGTCACATCGACCCGAACAAGTCCCGTCTGAAGGACATCTACCGCTTCACGGACGCCAGGGAGGTGGAGATTGTGTCGCGCGTGTGTCGCAAGTGGACAGAGGACGACGTGCTGGATTCGGATGCGGTGAAGCTGTCGGAGACCATCATCAAGGTGCGTGGTGTGGATCGCCACCTACTACTACCTACTCGCCTGTCGAGGAATTGAAATGACGCGTCTTTCCTGCACCGGGCTGCGAAGCATTAAGCGTTACGCCCTATTTGAAAATCATTGCTGAATCTTTGGGGGCGGCTCTTTAGTATGATCATGTTAGCTTGCTAGGGGCGTGTATATGCATCCCTGTCAATCCTTACGAGTACGCTTTGAGCACACATGTACACACATGTACACACAAACGCGCATGCCGTGGCGGGCAACCATGACCAGCCAAACAATATGTGATCCGCGGTGACGATGGTGGGAGCAGCGGCGCGGTGCAGCGATATATAGTGCTGGGATAATAGTGTGCTGCGGTAATAGTGCAGCTGATGTGGGTTGTGTAGCGGCTATGGGTCCTTACAGCGCAGCAGCAGCAGCAGCAGCCAATGGCGTCCCCCGCGGCGGTCGACTGCGCGGCATTCCCGTGTGGGAATGCTGCTCCATGCTGTTGGAAAGTGACCGACAGCACCTCATAAAATACAGTACCAGTGAAATGGTGACAGCACAGTAATAGGACCCGGGGGAGGGGGGTTCCGTGGTGCTTTGCCGAGTCTAAAACACATGCATGGGCAACATGTAGGCCTACATGTAGGCCAACATGTAGGCCAACATGCATTTCCTTGGAACACGTGCAGGTGGGGCGGGTGGGGCGCAAGGAGTCCTTGTGTTCACACATCATCATGCCCAGGGGGCTCCTGGGCACTGCATTATTATGGGAGGTGTTTGGGGGAAGGTGTGAACAAAACATCGCTCCGGACGCTCCGGTCACCTGCCGCCACAGCTGCCAAGCTGTGGCCTGAACCTGTACGCGGGTCTTGAGTGTTTCCCTTGCCTTTCCCCTCCCTCCATTCTGTGTGTGCTGTGCGTTACGCCGCGTCGTCGGCTCGTACAGGTCGGCCTGTCGCAGTTCCACGACGATGTGTTCCTGACCATCACGTACTCGAACTTCTTGATCGAGGTTCAGAACAACTACCAGTCTGGTGTGACGCAGCTGCAGCAAGCCAAGAAACTTGAGCCGTCCATCAGCGACCGCTTTGCCATTTTCGTGCGCGAGCAAGAGCACAAGCAAAAGGCGCAGAGCCAGAGCAGTGGAGAGAGCGCTGTGGATCTGGTGTCTTACGTTGAGTTCCAACGCAACTATCGGTACGTGTGCCGAACAGGTCGGGTCGGGTCGGGAGGGTCGGGTCGGGTCGGGAGGGGACGGAGTGCGTGGGAAAAAAATGGTAATTGCGGCTGATCGCAGCTGCCGGTGGACCAGGGAGGTTTGAAGCCGGAAAGGGGTGCAAAAGTTATTTATTTTTTGACAGGCAAGGCTGGCCTGCCGACACGACGTTTGGCACATGTGTTTGATCTGGCTTTGTATTTGTTCGGTTCTGGTTTGAGCGTTTGGCTCTGGTTTGTGTTTTCTTTACCTGGCTTGCGGTACAGCTTTAAGAGTATAGTCTCTTGTGTTACTTGCGGTTTTGCGTTCTTGTTTTCGGCACTGACCTTTCTCAGGCTGCTGCTGCGCGCACACAAGGGCGCGCTGTACGCGACGAGGCACTTTTGGAAGCAGCTGCTTCACCATGACGTCTCTTTCAATGCACTGGCGCGCGCTTTCCGCCAAATTGAGGTATCCAAGACCAAGGCCGACCGCACGTATAAGATGGTGCTTGACAGGTGGGGTTGGCGCGCGCGAGCCGGCGCGGAGGCAGGCTGGCTGCCGGATTGGGTCCCTGCACGAACGGACAACATTCGGCGCCAACCCGCGCCGGCTTCTTCATGTTATCTTTCTTCTTCCCCGTTGTCGCCTTCGCGTATTTGCTCCCCCTTGAATCTATTCTGCGTAGCCGTAGCCATACTGTGCTGCCAAGGCTCCTCTTGCGCTATATGCCATTGCGTTGCGCTTTGGCCACACGCTTGCAGCCACAGACGAAAATGCACACTTCCGCCGTGTCAGGAATGCGCACTAGCTCGATCATCACGGACCGCGTTCCCGTCCTGCATGGACCCGCTGCGTTGACCGTAACCTTCTCGTAACCACCCGTGCTGGTTTGAAGCGCAGGTACCCTAGCAGCGTCAAGTTGCTACGCAGCTACGGGCGTTTCCTGGAGGAGGTCAAAAACGACCCATGGACCGCAGCAAAGTACTACAGGTGTGTGTGTATATATGTATTCGTGTCGGTGAGAGTGCGTGTTGTGTTGCGGGGAGGGCGACCATCAGAAGCTGACCAGGAAAGGAGTTGGGCCGCCGTCGATCCGGCAGATTCCGTTGGATGCCAGTGGTGGGTGCGGAACCTGAGCGATTCATTGAGAAGTTGACTAGGGTGACTAGATGAGGGTGCCCCGAAACACGGGGGAAGGCAGGGTTTCGCCGGGTAGCGGCCACGGGTTGAAGATATGGCCCCCTGTCCCACACCTTTAAGAGGCTGACCGGGAATGGAGGAGAGCAGCACCGTGACGTATGCAGCACCTGCCTTTGCAAAAGCCTTTGCCAGGTCAACCACCCACGACGGCTCTTGAGGTCTCCACGTTGCTCTTTGAGTCGTGTTGCTTCCGCCGCCGACTCGCTGCGTGCATCGGCGACTTCTGTTGTTGGCAAATTCAAGTTTTTCTTCACGCTTTTCTTTTCCTCTCCCTCCCATTCTCACTTCTCTCGCTTTCTCCCCTTGTCCGGACTCCCTTCCTTACTTCCCTTTTTACCTCCCCCTCCCCTAGCGAGGCGGACAAGGTGGAGGAGCAGCAGGAGAATGCCGCAAACGACGCCATGCTGAGCGATGCCGTGGGCGACGGCGACCCGTCATCTATGCTGGCACAGGTGCGTCTTGCTTGGCGCCGGTAGACAAACCTGCCATTTCATAAAAAAAAAAAACCATCTCCAAAACGACGGGTATAACACTTGACCAGCCGTCAGTCTGGCATGGGACTTCTACTTATGTGTGCGGTTTTGGAATTAAAGATAGAATATGTGCGTGTGTGTTACCCCTGGGTTGTTGCGTTGCCCAGAGAGGTGTAACGAGTGCCCATATGAGTGCCAGAATATAAAGGCAAGAGGCACATCCGCTGCCCAGCTCCTCCCTGTAACAAAGAACAGCTGGCATCGGGATGCGTCGTAAGGCCTGGAACCCGTGCCGACGGCTATCTTGCTACTCTGCACAATCTGCATACCTGCAAATGCAAGCGTGCTCTCTTGACTGTCCGATTGGGTCGTACATCGTACATCGTACATCTGATCGATCATGGGCAGCCTCCCTTTCTATCCTGCCTTGCGTGTTTTAAGTTTTTGTAGCAGCATTCGAATTCGGAGGTTTGGGTTTTTTGTTTGCCGGGCAGCATGCGTTCATGCGTGTTTTGCCGGCTTCAACTTACTTTTCTACCTTTCTTCCGCCGGTCTCCCGCGCGCAGGTGGATGAGAAGAACAACGCCGTGGCGGTGATCAACGCGGTGGGCATCATCCAGATGGCGAATAAGCCGCTCATGAAGCTGTTTGGCTACAAGAAGGGAGAGTTGGAGGGCAAGAACATTTCCATACTCATGCCGCAGCCGTTTAGCCAGCGCCACAACGGGTACCTGCGGAACTACACTACCACGGGTGAGCAGGCGGGCCGCGGGTTTCTCAAGGCCAATCATGTTTTGACACCGGAGTCGCCTGGAGGGTTGGGTGGGTGGGGGGCTGTAGCACAGGCCAAAGCTGGAAAGCACGAGACACGAAAGACATGTCGCACGTCGCAACACATGCGTATTCATACCCTAGTTTTTGTATTCTCCAGGACCTAGGCTTCATTTTGTTCCCGCCTTTCTTAGTCAGGCAAATGTCGGTTCCATTTTCGTCTCTGCTTGTGCCTGACTCTCTAAGAAACCCCCCGGGCCCCCTGCCCGGTGGTCGCAGGCAAGGCCAAGATCCTGGACACCGTTCGGGAGGTGGTGGCCATCCACAAAGACCGGTTCGTCTTCCCGCTCAAGATTGCGGTCACCAAGGTGTCGGGCACCGGCGCTGACAGGTGCGAGTTGCGCATCCCGCGGCCGGCTACCGCGTCATCGTATATCCACGATGCCCCTCCTCCAAGCAACCTGTGTTAGGCGACCTTCTACCCCATTCCCCTCTCTTTCCCGCGCGCGCGCGTCCG
The DNA here is from genome assembly GCF_000143455.1 of Volvox carteri f. nagariensis. Taxonomy (NCBI): domain Eukaryota; kingdom Viridiplantae; phylum Chlorophyta; class Chlorophyceae; order Chlamydomonadales; family Volvocaceae; genus Volvox; species Volvox carteri. Next base: position 962,314 of record NW_003307566.1, read on the forward strand.
CTCCTCGTCTGCCTCATACACAACAGCTGGTCTACAAACAGCTGGTCACCAGCCTGTCGCGTTCTGCGCGGGCACCCCGCGGGAGCTGCGAACGAGCTGTCACTCGTGCCGTTGCAACCAACCACCAGCTATTGGCTGGGCACCGTAGTGGCTCGCACGCACGCGGCCGTGCCTGCGTGCGTGCGTGTGCTCAACTGCGACCGATGTCTTATCCGCAATATAATCGATGTGTTGTACCGCCCTGTCCGTCTCCCTTGGGTGTGCGTGTGTGCCATGCCCAGCCTGTTCATGGGCGTGCTTAAGCCGGCCGAGGACGACCCTACCACGGTGCACGCCTGGATGATGACCCAGGGCACCATCCTGTGTGTCGACCAGCGCTTCAGTGACTGGTTTGGCCGCAGCCCCAGCGAGGTTGTGGGCCGCCCATTTAACACGCTGGCCACAGAGCAGGTAACGCGTGGTGTGATGGCGTGGTGCAGTTTGCAGTCCGATTTGGCTCTGATCTCTTCTGGGGTTGGGGACAGGGCATGAAGACGTCTTTACTGAAGTAGTGCAAGAATGTGGCCACAATGCGGACTGCAAACGGCCTGTTCGCGTGTGCCACACTGCCGCTGAGGCTGCTGACGGGATTTGTCCCGTGCTGATTGTGTCGTTGCTAACCGTGTTGCTTTTGTTGTTGTTGTTCTTGCTGTTGTTGTAGTAGTGGTGGTAGCGGTGGTGGTGGCGATGGTGCTGACTCTGCTATTGCCCTTTTGTGTGCAAACGCAAAAAAAGCAAAGTCAGTTTTTTAACTCTGCTAATGCCCTTATGTGCGTTTGCGCGGGCCGCGGCCGCGGCGGCGGCGACTTGCGCTGGCTACAGGACGTGCTCATCAAGCTGTTGGACCTGGCCAATGCCTCAACGGAAGCAGAGTTTCAGGAGGGACGAGTCAGCAGCGAGCAGGTGCATCTGCTGCACAAGTACACGGAGCCGGTGGCGTGCAGACTCAAGGTGCGCATGGGGGCCGCCCTCGTGCCCCGCGGTTGTGCCTTTGTGGCATCGGCAACGGTTTTTCCTTCCTACAGTCTCTCCTACCCTCCGGGAGAGCAACGGCGCCCGGAGATGGTTATATTCCGGAGTTGTCTGGGATATCGACTGGCATGTGTGTGTGTGTGTGTGTTGCATGGTCGTGGGTGCGTTCACCGTCGTGGGTGCGTTCACCGCTCAAGGGCTGCCAGATCGCCTATAAGCACCATCCTACCTCGCACTTCAGGCAAAGCAAGTGATAAAGGATGCTAACGACCGAAGGGAACGGCATGTGACAACCGCAACTGCGCTTTTGCGCTTGTATGCAATTGCTCGAGTTCTTGGGTTGTCGTTTGTTGGGTTGGGTTGACGTGAACCCGGCCTTCCTTTTGCCAAGCGCGCATTTGTTCGCTGCCAAAACTATTCCTGTGCCTCAATCCTCGCCCAAAGCATTCTTACCATTCTTACCATTCCCCTGCCATTCAATGCGCACACTTATTGCATTTTGCAGACTAAGCCAACCTTCCCCATGTCCCGCAGCCCCAGTTGCCCTTTCCTTGCATCCATTCCCCGCACTCATCTCGCCCGCGCTTCTCGCCCTCGCGTTGCTCAGATTACGCTAGGTGGCACGGACAGCCAGCGCATTTTTGTGGTGCACGTCAAGCGCGTGCGTAATGACCAGACCAACATGATGGTGACGGACCATAAGGGCCGCATCATGTACATGAACACCGACCTGGCCACGGCGCTGGGTTACACGCCCAAGCAGGTATGAGCCACGGCGAGCAATGGACGTGTTGGGGGTCAGGAACAAGACGCGCGCGTGGCGGCGACCTCCTCCGGATGCAATTTTGATAGATTTACAAGTGCAATTCAGCTCAATTTTGTCCTGTGTGGTCAAGGCGGCTGCCTAGTTTGTCCCTTTTTATCCCTTACTGTCCGTGCGGACTTCTTACGAAGGAGGTCATCCAAGCTTGGCTTCCTCGCGACATCGCTCGGGAAACTCACGTCTGGCCGGCATCGCCGTTCATCTACTTGGCCGTAAAACACCTCTCCTCCCCCGTGCATGTTTCAAACACCGCAGGCGGTCAAGATGGATATCAGCCAGCTCATGAGCCCGCCGTACTCACAGCTGCACTACAAATACATGAAGGAGCCGCCCGCCAAGGTGCCGCTGCAGAGCTGCAGGTGCGACTACCGGCCTGGGGCCAAGGATCCGTTTGCATTCCGCTCCCCCTCAACGCCGCTGCATGCGTGGCCTCGAGCACCCGGGGTTATCTCTACCGCGACCCTGTTGCTAACTCTGCTCCGTGAAGTCACCACGTGGCCCTTTTTCAGCGCACATTCAAATGCCTCCTGGACACCTTGCGCCTGTCACACGCAACCTGCCCGCGTTTCTCAATCTCCGCACACCTTTCCTACCGTGCTGGCCTGTCGCAAGCGGTTTTCCCTCATCACACTGTGCTGGCCTCGTTTCTCAGCGCAGCTTTATAGCGCACGTGTCCGCCTGTTGTGGGTGGCAAACTTCATGGAGCATTTCAGCCATGTTGCCTTGGCTCGCATTGCCGCTCAGCTCATTGGCTCCGATTCCGCAGGAACGCGGCCACAGTGGTGATGCTGGATGCAAAGAAGCAACCGCACCCCGTCAAGCCCCACCTGTCCATCCGCGAGGAGAATGACGTCATCACGCACGTAGTCAACGTGGAGTTTTCCTCATGGGAGCGGGGCTTGGACGAGCGCCGTCTGTCGCTCATGGTGGACGAGGCGGGCGTGGTGAGTTAGCCAGGGCGGCGCCGTGTGGCAGCTCTGCTCTTCCACTCAGTGGAGTGGGGGACAGACTGCGGCGCGTGGACGGCCGCAGTTTGCAGCTGTGCATAATGACATCCTTTTTTCCAGTATGCCACGTGTTTTGTTTTGCTTTGGTTTATGCTTGCGTTCTTGTTCCGCACGGAGCGTTCGGGGCCTGCAAGCCTGGGGGCCCTTACCTTGGCCCTGTGAGCTGTGAACTGGTCCAGCCTGGTCTAGCCAACTGTCTGAAGCTTTCTTCCACGTATCCCCCCCCCTCCGTGCGTGTGTCGCAGATCCAATCCACGTCCGAAACTCCGATGGGTGTCTTTGGCATCAAGCCGGCTTCCATGGTGGGGCACAGCATTGCTGAGTACGTAGATACGCTGTCGCCGCTTCGCAGCCAGTTGCCCGACATCCTCAAGAAGATGATGGCCATGGTGCGTATCGATTGTATGCTAATGCGCTGATACAGGCGACTCCGGCGCGCTGGTGCTAGTGCTGGTGCTGGTGCTGCGGCGGCTGCTGTTGCAGGCTGCGGCGGGCAACACGGTCGGCCGACGCGCTGCAGCCGCGTTTCCAATTGCCTTTTATTGCACGTCGTCGCTTGCGTCCGCACACCGAACATGTTTTCCACGCACGTGTGCAAGGAATGCGAATGGTACACATGCAGGATTGTTCGGCACCACCTGCACCACCTAAATCTCGAGCTTCCTAAGAGCCCAGTTGACCTGCCACACGTTATTTTTCCCCTTGTGCGTGTTTTTATGATATCCATCTATTTCGGACAGCCTCACGCCCTTGGGCCTTTGCGGCCTTTCAGAGCTCCATGTATGATACATCTTTTGTTACACCTTTTGAGGGTAACACAACTCCAGAGGGTGTGACACACGCGCATATGCGTCCTCATTATAGATATCATGCCTGTTTTGAGATGTAAATTTGCCTTCACGGTTGCAGCAAGCCGAAAAGCCTGGCTACACGTGGCGTGTGGGCGTGCACCCGCCGGTGGACGAGGTGGCGCTGGCGAGCGCCAGTGCTGTGGCTCAGGCCATCCTGGCCAAGAACACGCGGCCCGCGCTGATGGGCATCGAGGTTAAGCCACCCGCCAACGAGGGCGACCTGCCGGTGCGTTTTTGACCCCGTCCCCCTGCCCTGGCCTTGCACAGGGCCCCCCTGTCCTGTGTGGGTTGCGTAGCCCGCGCCCCCTCATTTTCGCTTCAGCAGCCTCTGCGCTTGCCTGTGCATATTGCCACCTCTTTGAGCTGTGTTTCATTGACGCGGCTCAGCGCCACGGTACCGTAAGGATCTATCGGCACGACCTCGCCGCCCATACGCGTCTCGAATCCCGGATCCCTTTTGGTCTTGCCCGAGATAACTTAGAACTTTCCTGCTGGTTTTCCCGCTGATGATCCACAGACGATCACGGTCAGCCTGTACAAGGCCGACATGGTGACGGGCGTGGTGCTGGTAGACCACAACATGGTGGTAATCAAGCCCAACTGCTGCGTGCTGCACACCACAGGTAGACAGGTTTGATAGGCGCAATGTCGTAAGGGGCCCTGGGAGAGAGAAAAAAAGGGGGGTGACTCCCGCTGAATGGATTGGGACGACTTCCTCTGCTGCACCTGCATTTGGAAGACCGACTTCGGCTCGGAAAAGTCCGTGAAAATGTCCGTGAATCAATTCTTTCTTTTGATTCTTTATTTGTCATGTCCCTTCCTGCAACTGATCCGCTTGCTTTTTTTCTTAGATGATTCTCATTAAGGGCATCTGGCACCTGGCCCGCCGCCGCGGCGCGATCGCTCGCGGTCATTTTAATTACATCGGTTTGGTCAAAACGCGCTTTTGAAAAGACACGCCCCTTGTGTGCTCGTTCACCGCTTCCTTGGCCAGGCCTGTGCTTTGGCGTGTCAAATCAGCTGATGCTGAAGCGCAAGATTTCGCAGTTCCTGGACGTGCCCCACAACGTGCACTCTGAGTGGCTGCTTTCGGATCACAAGGTCAAGGGCGCGATGAAGACCGGCACCACCGGCCGAAAGATCGGCCCCACGCGCGTCATCAGCGGATTCCATGAGGATGGTCAGCCGTTGCAGCTGAGGATGACGGTACGTGGGTCCACAGGCCCATGGCTGTGGCTGCGGGCGCGTCAAAGTTGACCATTTACTCTCGCGACCCGATGTGCGAGCGGCCATCCATTTGCTAACATGAAGCCTGCCGCTCGCCTGTTCGTGTGCCGCGTCGTGAGGTCGCAGCCGTCTGAAAGGTTGTACGCTGGGTGTGTCACATGGTGGGGACTTCCCACCTGCCGCTGCTGTCGGTGGCCGTTTTGACCTAAACTCCCCTGCCGTCACCCCCTGCCACCGTCTCGCTGTGGCGGCTACTACGGTGTCGCAGGCCGTTGCGCACGAGAACAAGCGCGTCAACATCAAGCTCAATTTTGCCTCCTACTGGACCGGCAACACCGAGATCTTCATGCGGACGTTGTCAGGGGAGGGGGGACGCACTCAGGCTCGGCCGATGGAGGGCTTTGCAAACCTAGGCCAGGTAATCATGGAGCGACAACTTGGCTGCCTTCACCCTCCATGCTTTGATAGTTTTCTCTTCTCCTTCTTCTTGTTCTTGTTCTTCTTTCCCTCGGCGTCCCTCGTTGGCATGATTATTGCCACTTTCGTCGCTTTGGTGCTCTGTAAGCCTGTGAACGCCTGCCCTCGCCACGCGTCTTCCACTGCTGTGCCCAGGAGCCCAAAACCATCGGCCGAAGCGGCCGCCGTGTGGTGGTCAACACGTCTGGCAAGGGCGGTGTCAAGTGGGCGGGTGACGCGGGTGCCGATGACGACGAAAAAAGCGTCAAGGGAGGGCGGAAGGAGGCGGCGCTGCCGCACTCACCGACTAACGAGAAGCAGGATGGTGGCGGCGGAGGCGGCAGCGACGACGGCCGAAAGTCCGACGAGGGTGCGTTGTTGGGGGTTGTGGGCGCCTTTTAGGGAGAGCGTCTGCATGGCTGGCGACACACGCAGTGGCAGGAGTGGGGGCGCTTTGACTAGGGTTGGTGGACATGAAGGTATGGTTGAGGGAACACGTGCTTCATAGGATCATCTAAGGGGACCCTGGGAACTGGTCCAGCCGATGCCATACGCCCCCCGCCGTATGAGACGTACATCCGAACAGAACAATTTGGGGTTTAGTAACCACAGCGATGTGAACAGGAGCCCCTGTCGGAACGGCCGAACACCTGTGTCGCGCATGCCGCTCGATGCTGTTCACATGCTGTTGCTGTTCGGAATCCCGTACACTTGTTAAAGTCGGGATTTATTGGTATTTATTGTGTGTTGCGGCTCGCGACTTGTGAACAGGGTCGATGTCCGACAGCGGCAGTGGCGGCAGCGGCGGCGGCGACGACGCGGCGGAGGAAGGCAAGGACAAACTGGACGCCCTGGTCGATCCGGCGGCGAACAACGGCTGGGGCCAGAGCCCTGCGAACGGCTGGGCGCAGGGTGTGGAAGACGATCAGGTGCGTGACTGACGGACGATGGTTCAGTTCTTGTAATTTCCTGTTCTGGCCTAGCAATGTCACTATCAGCCTTTGCAATTTCACTAAGCGCCGAGGCATATGTCGCAGGATTCAAGGCTTTGCGCAGAGGGCTGCACCTCACCAAAGAGTTGTGCTGCGTTGGGGAGCAGCGGCTCCCGCGTGTTGAGGTCCTGCCGCTGGCGGGACGCTTGGCAATCACTGTGCTCAGGCTTTCTTCGCCAACTAAAGTCTTTTAACTCTAAACTCTGTGAAACGGATGCACAGCCAAGCGCTGTAAAACACCGTCATGCGGCGGCCACACTATCACCGCATCCCGCCTCTGTCCCTGCCCTGCCCTGCTGTGACCTCCTCCCACTTCGGATTACGCTCCATGACTTCCTCCCCATTTGATTGCCATTTCTGGTCAGAATGTCTTTGCCTCTCCCATGACTTTGCCTCTCCAACTCTTTTCCTTTCCTTTCCATCCCGTGTGTCTGCTTCCTCAGGCGTCTGGCGTGTCGGGTAGCCAGGTAGACGGCGCGTCGGTGGTATCCGGTAGTGAAGCGGGTGGCTACCAGACCGACTTTAAGCGAGGCCGGCGCTTCAAGAAGCTCATGAAGTTGCTATCGTCGGCCAAGGCCAAGGCCGACCTCACGCGTTACAACCGCCACACCTACATCGTCATGGCAGTGCTGTTGCTCGTGCACGTGGTGTGCTTTGCACTGTTCCTGGTGTTTCTGGAGAACCAGAAGAAGTACGTTACGGAGGTTCACGCGACACAGGTGGGAGAGGGAGGGAAGCAGGACCGGGGGCCCCCAGGCGCGGCGGACGGGACAGCGCCTAAAATCCCACATTGACAAAAGCGCGGCAGGGCGTGGCCACTGTGCCCAGCCTGCGTGCCGTCTCACCTACGGCCATCTTCATCGCCGACGCCGCCGAAGGCGGGATTAGGATGACTGCCCTGCCAGGCCATTTACCCTGTGCTGACAGGGTCATCATCACGAGCCGGCTTACCCTTACGCCTTATCATTAATAGCCCAAAAGGGGGGCTTAGTTGCAGGCAGTGCAGGCGCCACATGCACCCCCGAGAGCAGGTCTGTTTCACGGAAGCCTGGGTGGCCTTTGTGGCTGCTGTGTTCTAAACCTGGCCCGTGGGGACCTCGTCATAACCCGTTAAATAAACTTACAAGTCCTATTTTGACCCCACACCTCCCTGGCCCATACCCCTTTTGGGGGCCGTTCCCATCCGGGGCTTTCGGAGCGTCTTTCCTAACACGCTCGCTGCCCCTGGCTATCCGCCTTGCCAGGACACGTCCACTTATGGACTGGACGTGGCCATCCTTGCGCGCGCTTTGGATAACGTGTATAAGAACCAGGTCAACCCCAACTGGTACACCTGGGACGACCTGCAAACCATCCTGGACGATATGACGTACGCCATTGATCGCATGGAGGAGGGGCATCAGGTGCGTGTGATGAGATGAGCGGAAGATAGATTCGGGCTTGTAAGGCGGGATCAGTTTAGCAGCTTCTGATTTTACTCGTCCTGATTGTACTCTTGTCCGGTGTTTACTTATACGTCTTGACGCTGTGGCAGTCCATGCCGGCATTTGAGCCGGTTGCACGGTTGCGCGCGGAGGTCGACGCGGGCAATGTGATAGCTTAATCAGTGGTGGGCTGTGATGGCAGCAGGAGTCAGGAACTCGGCAGGATTCGGCAGCTGTGGTGCATCCTGCTTTATCCGCATTCTCCCTGTTGCTAAACCGGATTCGTAAGAGGACATGGCAAGCGGTTGAGCGGCCTCCAGCGTTTTGCAAAGCAGCTGCTGTGCAACCCTAGGCTCCGCCTGCCCGCCTGAAAGCTCTCCACTGTTACCAAACACACACACACACACCCGCCTCTCGTCTCTGCAGGGACTGTACCTGGGCTTTGGCAAGCTGCGTCATCTGGGGGACGTGTACGAGCTGGGGGCCATATGGGAAGGGCGTACCTTGAACGACACCACCTACATCGACACGCGGAACCCTTACTTTTTGGTGCGTGCGTGCGTGCGTGCGTTCCTTGAACTTTCTGTAACTGCAAGGTGAAAAGTGGAAAACATAGTGAAAAGGCTGCAGTAAAGGTTCGTTCTCTGGTTCGTTCTCTGGTTGTTTGTCCTTGATGCAAGGAACAGGCAAGGCAGAGATGATCTTTAAATGTGAGGCGGTGCGAAATCGATTCATGCCACGGTACTCTCCATGCTACACGCACAACCTGTTAGCTGCTGCCTGATGATGTGGCAGCTGAGCGTTGACGCCCCCAAGCCCATCTCCTTCTGCAGAGTTCTTGGCCTCCATGTTTCGTTTTCGGTTTCTTACCGCGCCGGGCATCCCTGCCTTAAACCCCTTTCCCGGGCACGCGCGCAGTCGTCCAAGAACAGCTTGTGGCTGATGGGCAACGCCTTCATCGCGGCAGGACGCGAGCTGGTGTCCAACCACATCCGCATAGCCAACGCCACAAACAAAAACTTCTTGCTCAACAGGGATTGGCAGTACATCAACAAGAACGGTGCGTAGGGGAAGAATGGTGCGACGCTAACGAGCAAGGTTTCCCATTGCGTATGTGTATGTGGTGTGTGTGTCTGTGTGTGTCTGTGTGTGTCTGTGTGTGTCTGTGTGTGTCTGTGTGTGTATTACACCTTCTGGCGTTGCGTTACTCTCCGAAGGCGTAACCTGGGGGTCCATACCAGGAGCCCTGAGGGGGCCCAAGGGCCACAGTCTAAGGCTCGTATGTGTGTCGAAGGCTTTGGGTTTCCGGCGCGATGATATACGTCCCCCGGCCCCGGCGTGTGCATCGTCGTGTAAGGACACTGCGCTACTGCCAGCCGGTCGTTTCCCACGTCCCGTAGTCCCGCAACCCTGCCCTTCCATGTACATGGCCCCCTCCGCGTCCCCCACCGCCTGGCCCTTTTTCCCGTTGTGCTCTCCAACCCAACTACCAACTTCCCGTCGTGCTCTCCAACCCAACTACCAACTTCCCGTCGTGCTCTCCAACCCAAATACCAACTTCCCGTCGTGCTCTCCAACCCAAATACCAACTTCCCGTCGTGCTCTCCAACCCAACTACCAACTTCCCGTCGTGCTCTCCAACCCAACTACCAACTTCCCGTCGTGCTCTCCAACCCAAATACCAACTTCCCGTCGTGCTCTCCAACCCAACTACCAACGGCACCCAGGCCCCGCATCCATCGCCAGCGGCTACCGCCTAAGTCTAAACGGCATGGTGCTACGCACATGGGACAGCGTTGGTAAGGTCAACATGCTGGGTATCGGGCTGCTGGTGGCGGAGGGCTGCGTCGTGTGCGGCGCGGCGGCGCTATACATGTGGATTCTGCTCAAGCAAGTGGCGCGCCAGCGATACGGCCTCTACTCGGTCTTCCTGGTCATCCCCACCGGCTTCCTGCGCGCGCTGGCCAGCAAGCATGTGCAGGTGGGACCTTGTAGGTGTTTTTTTGGCATGTATATATGTATGTATGTATGTGTGTGTGTGTGGCACAGATAGGGCGTCAAAAGCGCAAGGACAGCACCATTGTGCGGTTTGCTAGCAATATGGGCTCCGTACAGTTCGGTCTGTAGTCGCATGGCTTCGTCGGGCTTCTTCACGCAGGTTAACCTTGTGCGTCGGATCGCGGCAAATATGGTCACCTTCTGTATGTGTGCGTGTGTTTGTGAATTATCTGAGCTGTGATGGGGGAAATGCCGATGGTGGTGGTGGTGGTGGTGGTGGTGGTGGTGGTGGTACACGAATAACTTCACCGAAGCGAGCTCCCTAGTCACCAACGACGTGTTAGGCTTTTCCAAATGGGCCTCTGGACGCAGCTGCTTGAATTTTCAAGTAGGTGCTTGATTAGGAGAGTGACGGTGACGGTGACGGGTTACCCCCTCAGGTAGATGGCGAGGACGATAACGACAGCGACAGCGACGCTGGCGACGATGCGAATGCCAACAAGGAGCGCAACGCGGGCAACAAGGACTCCACTGGCAAGGGCGAGGGTGGTGATGGGAAGGGCGAGGACGAGGCCAAGGTGAGGCGTCGGACGCGTCTGGCGTGTCGGCTTTTAGGCGGACAGCGCTGCTGCGGCGCGGCCCATTTATTTTGCCATGCATCTAACGTTACCCTAGAGCCCCTTTCGTCCTTTCGCCAGCCGATAACTCCAGCTCCCTCCAGCTTTCACCATCCCGTGCCGGTCTTACACCTGGTCTCCTTTGTCCCTGGGTTCCCCTTGTCGCGCCCGCCGCGCAGCCTGTCATCCTGCCGGGCATCAAGACTAAGGCTGTCGTGGTGGAGATGGGTGAGGCGGCTGAGGCGCCGCAGCCGCTGTGGCGCCGCACGCTGCGCGGCGTGTCTAGCTTGCTCGGCATTGACAGGAAGACGCTGGGCAACGGTGGCGTGGATACTGGCAAACGCAAGCTCATCCGCGACAACCGCGACACCATGGTGCTTACGGTGCCCTTCCTGATATGGGGCGCTGTCGTCATCGCTATCTACACCTTCTCCTACCTCACGCTCAAGAAGGTGGGGTGCCACAGGCGGGCCGGGCGGGGGGGGGAAGACTGGAGACACGCAAATGCACAGGAAGGAACTAGCCCCCGCGTGCTAGCCCGGGGGTATCTGCTGGCAAATGCCTAGTTCGTTACTCGTAAACTAACACGACTTTGAACCTTTCCCACAGCTGCTACTTTGTTCCGTGTTACCATTTTTTCGCTTGTTCATGGATGAATGAAGCAGCACTGTGTCCCGCTCGCTCGCTCGCTCGCTCGGGCGTGTGTGTGCGTGCACGCCCTCTTCATTTCCCTCGTTTGCGCCTGCGCCCGCAGGTAGCCGAGCCGCTGGTCAATCTGGATGTGGCCAATCGCGTCAAGACAAAGATCAACCGCTGCGTGTTCACGGCCCAGGAGGTGATCAGCCAAACGGACATCACGAGCCGGACGGCCTGGCAGGCGGAGCTGCTCATCCGCCAGTCGGACCTGGAAATGTTTTACGACGCACTGCTGTACGGCAGCAACAATCTGCCGGGTGGGTGTGTACGGTATGTTTTGTTGGAGGATTGTCGCAATGGCGGGTGACGTGACGTGAAATGCGGAAAGGTTGGATGTGAGACCAGAATGGTCTTTTGGTCGCCTCCACAAGTGCACTGAGTCCTTACCTGGTCGACACCCGAGATGGCGGTTTCCTTAAGTCCCGTTTTCCCGTAAAAACGTTGCTATGACCTGCAGAGATGGCGTTCTCCCACACCAAGGGCACTCTTTTCAGTGGCGCGGCGCCAGCGGAGATGTTCTTCCGCAACAAAGATGTATGCTACGTGACCAAGAACCCCGGACGTTGGTGCTTTCCGGAGGGCGACATGTACCATGAGGTACGGAGGAAGGACAGCACACGCATAAAGCGCTGAACGTCGTAAGAGCATTTACAGCTCTCCGGCAACCCGTCCGCCGGCGGTTGGATTAAAATATGCCGCATGTGCAGTAGTTAGTGCTGTGCGCGCTCCACCCACGTAATGGGGGCGCGCTCGCGCTCCTCCTGTCGAGGACTTTCGGCCTTTCGGCCTGTCGCGTTTTCCTGCCCTCAGAATGTCACCGGATGTGGCGTGGCATAGGCGTCTTGCTGGAGACCGTGCATGCCATGGGTCTTTTATTCTTAGTGATGAGGACGTGTTTGGGGGGCAAGGTTGCGTGTCTGCACCTTATCCCTTAGGCCGGCTTGTTGTGGGTTAAATCGCGGCCTTGGTGGGATCCACACGGCGCCTGCCCCAACGACTATCCTCCATGTGCGTTCTTGCCTCTCCATTCACCCAGCTCCATGCCATGCCATGCCATGCCATGCCATGCCATGCCATGCCATGCCATGCCATGCTTATTCGGAACATGCCGTCAGTTGTGACTTCCTGACGGCCGCGGCAACCCCGCAACCCGTCTACCGCTGCGCCTCGAAGGTGTCCGCGAACGCCCTGGACCCCATGATAAGGCGGCTGATTGAGGAGGCGCTGCTGTTGGGCAACGATGCGCACTCGGACCTCAACTTCAACAGCACCCGTTTCGACTACATCTGGCGGGTGGCGTTCCACCAGCTGATGCAAGGAGTCTGGTCGGCCAACAGCATTTATACAAGTGCGTCGTGTATATTACATAGTCCATGGCCTCCCGGCTTTGACGGACCCCCAGCACTCGTGCGGCACTTGTTACTTGTAACTATATTGCGATGTGTGATGTGATGTGATGTGATGTGATGTGATGTGATGTGATGTGATGTGATGTGATGTGATGTGATGTGATGTGATGTGATGTGATGTGATGTGATGTGATGTGATGTGATGCGTTGTGAGCGCGAGAGCCCCGAGCCCACAACACAGCCCCAACTCTGCGTCCAGCTTTCATTCTGGGCGCCTCCTCCCCGTTATGCTGCCCATGCCCAATTCTTTTTCGCCCACTGATTGATGCGCTTCCATCCCGCTCTCCTCCTCCCGGCGCTCCCCTCCCCCTCCCCCTCCTCAGCCGCCGCCAACGCCAACTTTGGCAAGGTCCGTATGGCCCACATCATACTCTTCGTGTTGTCACTGGCGCTCGTGATGCTGTTCCTCATTTTCATGTTCCGGCCGTTCATCCGGCGCACCGCCATCGAGGCCCGCCAGGTGGCGGAACTGCTTAGTCAGCTGCCGCCTGAGATGGATGTGGAGGGACTTGTCGCATCGGCCATGACCAACAGACGAAGAGGTGCGTGGTCTTCAACGGCTACCTATCGGCGGTGTGGCTCCTGGATCTCTATAGGTTTAGGAAGATGGGGGATCCGGATCCGGATCCAGATTTAACGGGGTGGGGTTTTAGCGCTTTCCCCCTCCTGCTCCCCCCCCCCAATTCCCGCTGGGCTTGCGCTTTCCTGCATACCGCTCCATTCTCCTCTTCCCCACGATATTGCCTGTGTTTGCCAAACCCAAATCCAAACCAGCATCCCAACCAATAAACAGTAATGACAAACAAAGCTCCAGCAGTGTCATGTTAATGATTTAAATAACACGCAGGAACTCACAGACCAGCAATCGAGGCCCAAAGAGCTCGCGGGGGAGCTATTGCCCTGTATTTGTTTTTGTTCTGGTCTTGACATACGTCGAGATACATACATTTGAACCCCTGGGTGGGTTCTCGGTGTTTCATCCCTCCCTTCCTCTAAACCCTGCCTCCGCGCAGGCGAGGATGAGGACGAGGCGGTGGCTGGACGGCAAGTCCGGCGGTCGGCCGATGGGCGGGCTGTGAAGGGAGTCGCGGGTCGGCGCGCTTCTGTTGAGATGCGCGCTTCGGAAGCGGCAGCAGCGAAGAAGGGTCGCGTGGCGGAAGATGACGACGACGCGTCGTCGGTTGGATCCAGCATGGGCTGATATCTTCCAATGCGGCTTTTACATGGCTGCATGGCATCCGCATTTACATTTCGCTCTCTCTCGCAACTCTCCGTATAGCATGCCTAACACCCACCCCAATACACGGCCCTGCTTTCCTGTCAAGTTTTCGTAGAGGGCGAGAAGAATAAAATGTGGCACGCGCCGAATAAGATTTCTGATTAAGACTGGGCCTGCTGGAACCCAAGCGCATTCCCTTGGGCCGCAGTGAGGTTCGGCGGGCGGGCCGTAAAAGTAAAAGTGAAAGGGAGCGAGTGGCTTGCCCCCAAGCCCTCTTGGAATCGACTACATCTAAAGATGCTTGCGTGTCGGTTACTATTACTACAATGTTTATATGCTGATGTATGTGTCTAGAGGGGCCATCCATCCACCATCCCACGCCGGCGCGGGCGCAGCAGACGCGCTTGCGAAGTTTTAGTACTGACGCGGACTGGTAGCACGTCGACGCCGGAGGTGGGCTCTGGAACGATCCGCGTGAAGGTTTGCGAGCTGGGCTAGAAGAGACGGGAGCGCGGTGCCACTGGACCCCCGCGACAAGTCTTTTAGGCGACGCGGAGTATGTGCGCACAACAACGCTGGAGTTATAGCCGTGCTGACAAGTAGGCTGGTGTGGTCGTGAGCCTGCGGCAGTGAGTGGGCTGGGCTGGGGGAAGGGATAGTGCAGTCCGTAAGAGCACTGACCGCAACGGGCCCAGCATGCAGATGCCTCTTATGTCGAATTCCTCAAGATAGGGGGCTGTGAGAGTGAGGGGCGGAAGGGGTGAGCGGAAGGGGTTTGCGCCCAGAGGCCAATGCCACGCGCCATATTGCGAGAGCAATTTTTTGTCGCCTTAACACCTAAATGGGTCGCTAATGCTTCTCTTAGCAAAGAGAGCCGCGGCCTGTAGGCCGCATCTACTGTCGCGGCAAGGCAGGGGAGTCGGTTGTGTGCATGTCGACGTGTCAGCGGCCCCAGTGCAACTTTACCACCGGCCTGTGCAACTAGTTTTTGTGTGGCAAAGGTGCGGCGTCGCTGCGCTACGTTCTGTCATGCAATTGAAAGTTGCGCCCGCGTTCAATTGTGTGTTGTGCACGTCTCTGTGTTCGTGCGAATGTCTGTTTGAGTATGTCGGTGTGCACCTCCCAACGGAAAGGCTTCGTAAGCGTGCGGTCTTGCGTGCGATGTTGCTGCTTGCTGTGCTGTGCTGTGCTGTGCTGTGCTGTGCTGTGCTGCGTAAGAGCCGAGAGGTGTTTGTCGTATAGACAGGGCCAGTTGCCATGTACGGGGAGCAAACGGGGGAAACAAGGGCCGCATGCGCCAGTTCCCGCCGTCTCGTAGGGCGCCAGAAGGCCTAGGGCTCAGTCCTTGCCCCCTGCAGAAGGGCTGCCTGCTGTCTGGAAAAGTCTTTATGTGCGGCTTGAACCTGCGGATGCGGGAGCATGCCTGTGTGTGCATTATGCACGACGCGAGTGTTAGACCGTTCGTTTGGTGCGTCGACGATCACCAAAGACGCCTGGAGCTGCATCAAAGCGATGACGCGTGAGACGGCGAGGGGGGAGCTTTGAAATTTCGATCATTGATGAACCATCTTATCCCCAACCAGGCAATCCAGCTGGGGTAATCGTGCGAAAGAAAAGAGAAACTCTCACGCGGCCAACGCCTGCGTACGTAGTACTACTGATAAGGGTGGCAAGGAGGTTTTCGTGTTGCTGGGGAGGAGCTGTTTCCTACGGTATTTTTGTCCATTCTCCTTGATATGTACGTGATGGGGTATTTGTAGCTCGTTCTGACAATCCACGTCACGCACTTGGGGATTAGTAGCGATGCCGTGCTTCCTCGCGACGCCTTTGACAGTTCTGTCCCCCTAGGCAGGGACGGGCGTTGTGTAATTCTCATTGGTGAAGCCGGCTCTTTTTGGCTTCTTTTCTTTTCTTTCCCGCCGTCGCAAGCCTCCCCAGCGAGGGAGCGCGAAGACGACATGAAGGGAGGGTGGTCATGTCCTATGCAGTCATAGGCGTGCCGGTGTGGGGGGAGCCGCGAGGCGCTTACTGCACTCGCTCTTACTAGCACTTTTGCGTTGGTCATCGCCGTGCTATGCGTGATTTGGTATTTTCACGAAGGAGGCGGATGGTGGAACGAGACACACACACACACACACGCGCGCGAGTAAACGCTTTCTAGTATCCCACAACATCAATCTCATAACAACACCCCTTCTTTCAGCGGTGCTACTGCCGGGGGGGGTGCCGGCCATTGGAAAAGGCTCACTCTGCATTCTGTCAGGACTCCATGGTTTATTAACCTGCCGTGAAGACGTGACACATGTGCGGGCTTTGCGCGAGATAAGTCGGCGCCGCACGTGATGGTGCGCCTCATGTGGTGAAAGGCCTTGCGTGACAAAGCGTTTCATGTGATGATTATTTCTGCAAACATGGTTCGATCGCTTTGCAAAATTGGTTCAGTTGTTTTGCAAACATGTGTTCAGTCGTTCTTTCTCCGTTATGTTAAAGTGGATGATAAGTCGTGATGATGAATGAAGGAATGAGGTTACAGCGGTTGTCAGTGGGTGGATCCATGTTACAAGGCGTGTTGCAACTTGCTTTTCCTACCCAACGTGAGTCCTGGGGCTCTTCCCTGTGTTGTCTTTCTAGATTTAGGAGGACTTCGCGTGAAGGGACACAGTTTGTGATTTGCCGATAAAGTGCCGCAGATGGCTTTGACTTTTGTATTGGTAATATGGGTACAGGAAACGCCTTCATGGGGTCATTTGGCTGTTGCAAATGTTGGTATAACCCAAATGTCTTTCTGGCCCCCTTCAGCGTATTTGTGGGGCCGTGGTATCTCCTTATACCTTCCCAAGTTCCAGGTTGTGCATCGCTTGTCTTTCAGACGGATTCCATCTTTCACGAGAGGATTCCATCCTCACGTGATATAATAGCCTGTTCCCTAATGCGTACATGAATAGCCGTAGCCTGCCGTGTGTAAATGCGCATGCAACTCGGACATCGTACAGGACGTCGTACAGGCTGTTACATCGTACAGGAAGGGATCTCAAAAAAGACTACACACTGCTCGCATGCTGAAAACGTAACCGGACGGCGGTGGTGGTGCAGGGAACAGTGATTAAAAGGCATATGCCGGTTGTGGAATGTGTACACGGCGGCCTTGGGACCGTCAGGCGGTTAGGTAGTACTAAGGGGCCACCAGCACGTCCTAGTCCGCCTCGAGTCGGCAGCTATTGCAGGGCTGGAAATGAATCTTGGTACAGAGACTCGTTGGGGTGGATGGAGCCGTCACACACCGTCAGGTGTTCGCAGCAAGCTTGGGTCTGTTAGACTAACTGAATTGAGCGTGCAGCATGGTAGGCATGCACTCAGAGAAATAGAAGACTTGAAGCGATAGGTGTAAGGAAAGGCTTGAAGCAAACGCGCTGTGAACTTGGTCTGCTATGGAAAGTACGGTACAGCTCCTCCGTGGCGCGTCCAACAGCTACAGGCGAGTACGGTAAAAACCTGCTACAGCAGGCGGTTTCTATGGGGACCGTAGCTATGGAGGGGCTGTTAACGCTGTTTCTTGGCCAGAGTGGCCATCCGGGTCACCTTGCACGCGCCTCTGCAATGCAGAAGCATTTTGCAGTACAGGCCCCTGCAGTACATGCTCACGGCATGGGTAGGCCAACCCGGGGACTTCCCTTCGCTGCAGCTCTCTTTGAGGGCTGATGCTATGCTGTGCCGGCTACCAAGGAAGTCCAGGCTCTTAGAGTCCACTAGGTCCTAAGTCAAGATTTACAAAGCCGTAAAGCGAAAACCGAAAGTTGGGGTTGGTACAGCCAGGGTTGTAGACGGAGCTTCAATAATGCTGCTTTGCCCTTCCTTGCAATACCTGGGTTTTGGACAACATCGGCGTCATTATGCTCGCTTGTAGAAGCCAAAGGTTATTCCGAATATCTAGGCATTAAAAGCCATCCGCGCGGCCCTTGGAACATTTACCTTAGTGCAAATAATTTGCGGAATTTCTTAGCAATGAACATGGGCCTGCATCAGGAACTTCGTACAAGGGGACTCTGGGGTGGAACAGCAAAATTCTTCAGCGCCTATATAAAGTACAACATACTTTTAGGAAGTTATCGCAATTCCGTCAGTAAGAAGTTTGCAGGAGGCTTCCGCTGCCTTCCTCACGTCATTTGCCGTACACCCGCTGCCCTTGTCACGGCATAAGAAGACGCAAAACGCTAGTGTGCTATCGATTTGCTTGCAAAGCGTTAGTCCTTTCATATTTACCCCTTAACCTCACTTCAAAAGTTCTTTAAGTCTCAGAATGTCGTCTTCGTCTGGGCTGCGTTCCATGGCCGTGGACGTTCCGCGCATGCGGTGTGGAGCTGCATCGTCAACTTCTGAAAAGCAGCCAACGGCCACGCAAGCGCAAGGTATACCTCAGGAGCCGCCGCGCCTTGTCCAAACGAAAACACTGACCGGCGTCTGCTGCTTTTCCCTGCTTGAACTTGAATATGTCCAAATACCCACAGATTCCTTCTGTTATTATGCCACGAGGTGAGAGAGGTTACCTTTTCACTGCAGCTTCTGTGCTTCGCGGCATGCGAACGGGCTTGGTCCTTACCTATTGGTTAATTTGGTGCCTTGTAGTCCTACGGCGGTGGCATTTTATGATTTCTCTTTGGGTTCCGCTGGCCGAGCTGAACAACCAACATTTTCTGGAGTCAACTTCTTCTCACGTTTGTTTGCCGCGTCGTCATCGTCATAAATGGTTACAACGTCGCCTGCGCTATGTTCAAGGCTGATTGTACTCGCTTTCTATGCATTGGCTTATCGGCCAGTTTGGGCTTTTCGCCTGTCGAATGTGTGACGACCTGTCCTCGTTGTGTCTCCTGACGTGCAAGCGCTGTTATGACTAGTTCCCATTTAGCGATTGTTAACAATTCATGTACACAATTAGGCTGATGCGCCCTCAATTAATGCTGGCTATGGTGTTACCAGGTTCATATTGAACTGTGTTGGCGGTAAGGAGGTTGCATTTGCTCCGCGCAATCGTGTGTGAAGCGCTCTGCGCTGTCCCAACCAGCATCATGTGCATAGGGCATCATGTTCATAGTCCACTTGCATTTACTGCTGTCTTGAGTGTGTCTTGAGTGTTTTTTCTCTTCCGCGGCGTGCTGTTAGGCGGGATTCCCCTTCGTGCATTCTCGGTTGCGTGCCTGCTATTTGGTGCCCCGGAGCTCGGCGATTTTTATTCTTGATTAGCGCCCGTGACACGCGTGACGAGTAACAAAATAGACGTGTCAGGATGCTGGTCGTCTCGATAGGTGTGGCGCGCGTAAACTTGCGCGCTATTTGACGCGATTTATCGCTGAGATCATCCCTGGAAGGGCATGGCGGAGCACGTTGCGGCTGCTATGGAAAGGGGTATGCAAGGGGGATAAGACCCGCAGGGGTTGCCGAATACATTTCTTTATTCTACTTTCTTGATGGAGAGTGCTTGTCTTACTGCCGAGGCTGTCTTGCCTTTGCCCTCACTGGTTTGAAATGTTAATATGCACCTATGCACGTTTCTGATAGGACATGCTTTCCTGTCAATGGTTTTGGAGCTATGTACGGCCAAGTGGATGTTGTTGTGGGGAATTAATGCATTCTGATCGTTGCAGGCATTCAGACGAATCCGATGATGAAGTGCACAGTGCACCGGAGAGATTGTTGGATTTCCGCTATAGCTTTTTGCTGAGAAGACAATACATGTAATGGCCCCCCATTGAAGATTCGTTTTGGACGCTTGGCAAATGGTGGGCAAATGATGAGTTAACACATATCACCGCCGGCAGGCAGAGTTAAGACATTCATATGAATTTTAAGCTTCCACACCAAACCGTTCCAACAATACCTTGACTCAAAGTAGAAGATTATGATGCTGCCTTGTTGTACCTCACACGACTTGGTTCACAAAAGCGAACCAGTAATGCAAAAACACCCATCGCCGTGGGCAGAAACGCTCTGCCTTCGCCGACCACATCCCCCCGCCCCCTCCCCCCACCGCACATTGCCAGCAGCTCCCCCAAGTAGCTGTCTAGCCTTCCCCGCCCGAGCATGCAACCCCGCGCTCGCGTCTCCCCCACGTAGGGACTTGCTCCTCGTACCGCACCACCACCACACCCGCCACGAACACACAGGCAGCCGCGGCCACCATCAACGTCACTTCCACCCCAACCCAGTCCGCCACGGGCCCCCCTAAAGCCCCGATTGCATAGCCCAGGTCCCGCCAGAAGCGGTACGTCGCCATCGCAGCCGCCATGGAATGCCCTGGCGACACCTCTCCACCCTCTGCCTCCGCTATTCTACCCCCTGTCATCGCTAAACCTCCCGCCCTCCCCGCCCCGCCACCCGCCGCCGCCTCATAACCCTGGCCCCTCTGCCGCTCGAGCTGGTGGTGATGGTCCACCACGGCCGCCGGCATCACCGGGTAAAACACACCAGCACCCGAGCCCATGAGGCAGCTTCCCAGCATAAGATAGCCGTACTGTACGAGCAGCCGCTGCGGTGGCGTGACGGCGGACCCCAGCAGCCGCCCGCCCCAGCCTGCGCCGCAAGCTGACGTCAGCAGCCCTGCGGCGTTGAGTAGGAGGCCCACCAGAACGGGGCCTTTGCGGCCCGTCGAGTCGGACACGGCGCCGGACAGCAGCTGCACAAGGCCCTTTAGGAAAGAATACGACATGGTGAGCAGATTTCGCCCGGGCCCTGATACCCCCAGGGTGTCACGCGCCCATGTGAGCAGCAGTCCCCATGCAAGACTGGTGAGCGCGTTGCTGGTGGCGCCCGCCAGGCACATGGATGCCGTACTGGGGTTTCGCCACGTGTAGTACAGGAAGGCACGGCCGAAGCGTCGTACGCTGGCGAACCATTCTTCGCTGCTGCTGTTGTTCGATGCTGAACGGTCTATAGGGGTTGTTGCAATCTCGCGAAGGCCTGCTGCACTGCCAAGGGCGACTTCAAAGGAAGCCGCCGCCTTGTACGACAGTGGCAATGACGGCTGCTGCTGCGGCGATGACGGCGTTTCGACGACGGCTGCCTCCGCTCCGACGGCAGACACGGAGCCGCCGCTGCCGCCGCAATCGGCAGGGGAATACAAACCGGGGGGATGAAGTGCAATGTAACCGTTAGACAGCGCAGCGCGGTGGTTGCTATCTTGCTGTACATTTACAATACCGTTATTGTACACAAGCCCGGCCCCCGCTTTATTGTCCGAGGTGGCTGCGGAGGTGGCACACGGCAGCAATCGCCGCGTCTCGGCCTCCTGTTCCGACGGCAGCTGCCCGTACGACATTGGGAAAGTGGCCTTGTACGATACGGGCCGCGTCACGGCGCGCTGCAGCCGCGCCAGCCAGGCCCCCGGACCGCGCGCGAGCGACGAGTCCGTGCTGCAGGTGGCCGTCGCCACCGCCTTGGCGGCGTCGTCGGCGCCACCGTCATCAATATCTCCACCGCCATTCCCTCTCCGCCACCCGCTCAGTGCCAGGTACTCCTCCGCAACCTCCCCACGCTTCCCGCCAGGCTCAACTCCCGCCACCGTTAACCCGTCCCCCGCAGCCCCTGACGTCCCGGCCGTCAATGGCAAATGCACCGGCCCACGCCTCGACCGGGAACCGGAACCTGAGCCTGCCGCCGCCGCCGCCGCCGGCAGCAGCAACGCTAGTGGTGCCGCTGGCGGCGCTGGAGAAGGCTCTGCCAGCAGTACCGATGTGACGAGTAAGCCAGCTGGCAGTAGCACCAAGAGCGCTGCCTGGAGCAAGTGGTCGTATCCCCGGCACTGGCACTCGCCCAAACAGGCCGGATCCCAGGTTTCCGCGGATGTGCAAACCTCGTGGTCCAAAAGCAGTAATGGCGGCTGCGACGGCGGCGGCAGCAGCAGCAACCCCGCCGTAGCGTTGCCGTCGGAGGCAGGGTACGACGCCACCGCTGCAGCTGCCGCCGCCGCCGCTGCCGAACACGCAGCGGAGAGCGCCTCCGGCGGCACGGCCCACCCGCAACGCACCATACGAGACTCCAGGATGCCGTACAATGGCGCTGCGGAGGCCACCGCTGCGGTGGAGGGAACGTGGTGGTGGCCGGAGCAGGCAGGGTTTGGTTTCGGCGCGGCGAATGGACTGAACAAGATAGCGGAGGACGGGATGCAGGAGGAGGAGGAGGAGGAGGACGGGGAGGCCGTGGCAACACGCGGAAAGAGATACTGAGTACCTGTCTTGAGTACGTGTCTACGACTACGGGCGCCGACAAGAGGATACAAGCCATGCGGATATCCCACCAGGACGCAAAAAGCTCTCAGAAGCATGTCCCGTCTCGGGATAAGGCTTCCGGAGCAGGACACGGGTTTGGGTGAGGAAGGGGGGCAAGATTAGCCCGGCGGAATCCATCCCATAACAACATCACAAAACCCTCCACCAACACTAGTGCTCCCTAGCCTAGTCGCAACCCCGCTGTACCTCTCTACGATGGCCCCACCTGCATATCCCAGCATCTCGTTCAGACCGGACGCAAATCCACGCCGCGTGTCGGGCATAGTCAAGATCATCACCAGCACCGTGACTGACCAGCACAGCCCCTGTTGGACCCCGAGGAAGGCGTTGGCGCCCAGGACTGCAGGCCAGCCGGAGGCGGCTGGGGCGTGGTGGTTGCCATTGCCGGCGCCGCTGCTGCTGCCACTGCCATTGCCACTGGCAAGCAGTAGCAACAGCGGCATAGCGAGGCCCAGCAGCCAGCCGGCTAGCTCCGTACGGACGTAGCCAAAACGTGTGACGAGCCAGCCCACTGAAAGGTTTGCTACAGCCTTGCTGACTCCGAACACCTCCAGGAAAACCACCTAAGTGTATTAGTCGAGCGGTGGAGAGCAAGGTTGAGGAAAAAAGGGAGGGAAGGGAGGAGGGCGGGCGTGGGGATGTGGGTAGGCGGTAGAGTGGGGAGTTGGAAAGGGGCGAACTGAGGTTGGGAGTCGTTTGAGGGAGGGGGGAGATGGGGGTTGGTGGGTGAGGTTGAGAGAGAGAGCGCGCGCGTACCTTGCCTGCGTACGTGCCCTGGTTGTACTGTCTACCGCTGCTATCTAAAGCAGATAGCTTAGTCAGCTGTAAGGTGAAGCCCACCAGGACGGACAGCAGGCCGGCCACCGCGAGTTGCGTGAGGGCATGCGACCTTAGGCGGGATGCTAACCCAAGAAAGCGATGCATGTCCAAAAGGTTTATCTTGAGCAACAGGATACGTGTCTCTGGAATTAAGATTAACCTACATCATTAAGGCTGTCTTGCAATCCAAAAGGACTGAGGATTCCATTGCATTCTTGTCAGACGCAGTAACCCAGGACGCTACGTTCATAGTGACAGTTATTGTAAAGGTGACAGTTGAGTTGAAGTCTGAAAATAAATGAGTTGAAGGCAGATCGCCGCGGGCTCTCGATATGCGCCTAGCGAGTTGCAGCTGTACGATAGTAGCCTTGGTCAGGTCGGCCCCAAAGGCCAGGCAGCGGCACGCTTAGATGAATACCGCATGTTTCACTTGGGCTTCGCTATACATATTTCGCGAGATGTCATTTCTTATGGGATGCTGGGATCGCGAATTCGCGCATAACCGTTGCAGTAGCCGGATCGGCGGTTATGCAGGCGGTCCTACGACGACTTGACATACCCGGCCGGGTATCAATGGAAACCTACAACCTTCATTCATCCTTGAACTGTGAAGTGAGAGAAGTTGGCACTCGGTTTGTATTGTCATAATAATTGTCAACCAGCCTCAGAAACAGTGGCCTTTGGCAAAGCCTTTCTGGGCTCAGCCTCATCTCTTCCCCGCGCATCTTCTCTCCGCCGTGCTGCCCCATCCCCCGGTATTCCAAAGAATCTTCAGTCGGTGCGTTGTACATGCTGGAGGTCACATACGCAGGCCAAATTACATGGCGGGTGCTTGCATGTACACAGCGGCTGCGTCCAGGAGGAGAAATCTTGCGAAAGGGGTTGGTGGGCCAGGCCTTCACTTCTGGAAGCCAAAGCTGCACCCATGCCGAAAATAGAACTTCCGTATGGAATGTTGTGGTTTGCCCCAATATACCGTACACTCGTACCGTACTACCACCAGCAGTCTCTATGTATGACAAATAGCCAATAAACATGATTAGATATATTTGTTGTTCATGATGAAGGCTTACCTTGATATTGACATTGGCGATGCTGCCGCCTATTCGATCGCCCTTGCGGCGCACCAACGAGCAGCCGATTGGCTCGCCACTGTGGGCTCGCAGGTCTGGCATCCCTCCTTGTGCCGTATGTCCTATTCTTGTATCAATAGCTATACTTATCACCAATATCAGCATATGCGCTGTCGCTGCACAGTATGGCCTGAGCGGCAAGCCGGAGGAGCTCGATGCCGATGCCGCGACGCTTTTGCGGGAAGCTTACAGCTCGGATCCAACCTGGGCTAGCAAAGGCGAGGTATCAACAGCCAAACCGGCGCCAATTCGCGCGGGGCGCATCGTGCTCGAGCTATTTGACAAGGAGGTGAATTGTGTTACCCCTCGGCCCCGTTCTTCCCTTGGCCCCCCTGCAATCATCCATCCATCCATCCATCCATCTTGCCGTTCCATCCAGGTTCCCAAAACAGTTGAGAACTTTCGCTGCTTGCTTACGGGGGAGAAAGGGCTGGGCAAGGCCAGCAAGAAACCCCTGCATTACAAGGTATGCGGTGTGCTAAGTAAGGCATCAGCACCACCGCGAGAACGGAAAACGATGTCTGTGTGCCGTTGTGCGTCTTGGGCGGGCTATGACGTACTTTAGGTGCAGTTGCAGGGCATGACCTCACCCCATGTCAGCTGGGTTCGAAACCTTTCCTGCCCTCCTCCTCTGAGCCAGCTTTGCGACCTCCTCCTCCACTTTCACCGCCACCTCTTCCTCCTCCTCCTCCTCCACCTCCACCCCTACCTCCACCTCCACCTCCTACCCTTCTGCTTTGCATGTGCCCTTGCCGCTAGTTCTGCTGCCTGGCCAGGTGAGTCCAAAGGGTGGTTCGAGCTTTTTCGGTATATCGCGTTGGCGTCGGTCGGCTAGCCGGACTAGGATAGTCGGGTCGGTCGGGTCGGTCTAGTTTGGGGGTTTGGGAGGAGCACTTGCATATCGACAGCTTTTCAGCACCAGCTCATCAGCTAGTTCTCCAGGCCAGCAGCAAACTTTACGCCAGCTTTACGACAGCACTGTTTTACTACTTCTCCGCCGCCGTCACACCTACTTTTCTACACCTACTTCTTTACGGCTTGGCAATACTAATTTTTTAGTCCTGGCGGCTTAGGTGGGTAGTTCCGACATCCTCTTCCGACATCATCTTCACTTCGTCATCACGAGGTCGCAGTCTTCACGGACGCCTTTCGGTCAGTCCTACGTTTGGTACAATCTTCCCAGCTTCATTCGTGTGTGGTTCGTCTTTCCACCCCTACTTCGTCCCCCACCTCTATCCCTCCAGCTCCCTCCTCTTTCCCTTCTCCCCCGCCTTTTCCTCCAGCTCCTCCCTGGCCAACGATTGGCCATCTCCACTCCGCAGTCCTTTATCCCGCAGTCCTTTATCCCGACGGGACGTTCAGTTCGGTCGGTCGGTCGCCCCGCCGGTCAGTCGGTCGGTGCTTCCCGCACTTCCGCCGCTCAGAGATGTTGAGCCCCCGAGCCCCATCCTCGCTCCCCCTCCCTACTCTCCCCCCCCATCCCTGGTGCCGTTCTTAACCCACCGTCACCTTTCCCCCCTCGATCCCAAGGGCTCTAAGTTCCACCGGATTGTGAGGGGGTTTTGCTGCCAAGGGGGCGACATCGTGAGGGGTGAGGGGGAGTGGGCGGGTGGGGGGATGTTGGGGCCGGGGGATGTTAAGGATGGGTACCCATCCTGAACATGGGTAGAAGGAGGGAGGGAAGAGGAGAGGAGGTGGAGGAGGAGGAGGAGGGAAGGTGGAGGAGGAAGGGAAGAGGAGGGGGGAGCAGGGGACGGAAAGGGGGCTAGCCACGACCCCCTCATTCCCCCCCTCTCCTTCGCGGCCTGCCCCTCCTCCCATCCTCCCACCCGCCCCTTTTGTTCTCTCAAGTTACGACAGCCGTGGTGGGTTGTCCGCAGGCGACGGCTCGGGAGGAGATTCCATCTTCGGCGGTCAGTTCAATGACGAGAAGCCCGGTCTGAAGCTCAAACACGACGGGCCCGGGATATTGAGCATGGCTAATAGCGGCAAGAACACCAACACAAGCCAGTAGGTACACCTGGCGGGGTTTGGAGGGGTATGGAGGGGTATGGGAGGGGGGTATGGGAGGGGGGTATGGGAGGGGGGTATGGGAGGGGGGTATGGGAGGGAGTTTGTGAGTCGAAACAAAGGGGACATGGGGGAGCTTTGGGTGGGGTACAGGATGCGGGAGACTTTTTAAAGGAAGGGGGAAGGGAGATGAAAGAATTCCAGTCATCGTGACCCAGGGGCCGTTCAGAAGGCACAGGAACCTCAGACCTCCGAGCCCTTTTTTATTTCGTGTGCATCAACCATAATAACGGCCGCAACCACCACCACCGTAACCACCATCCCAAGCAGGTTTTTCTTCACGCTGGCAGCTGCACCTCAGTGTGATGGTGGGTGGGGAGGGAGAGGGGGAAAAGGGGAGAGGGGAGCTCGCCCAGCCGGCGGGAATAGCGGGAGTAAGGGAGATGGAGAGGGCTAGCAGAGGGACGGGGCTTGCCCTCCCCTTTGACCGCCCTTTAGTCTCCTCCTTCTCCTTCTCCTTCTCCTTCTTCCCCTTCTTCCCCTTCTTCCCCTTCTTCCCCTTCTTCCCCTTCTTCCCCTTCTTCCCCTTCTTCTTCTCCTTCTTCTTCTTTTCTTCTTCTTCTCCTTTTCCTTCTTCTTCTCCTCTTCTTCCCCTTCTTCTCCTTCTCCTTCAATTGTGTTGTGCCCTGTCTTGTCTTGTCGGCTAACCAGGGAAACACGTGGTCTTCGGCAAGGTGGTGGAAGGCCTTGACATTCTGGCGCGGATAGGTACGTACTGCACAACTGTCGTACACAGGACGTGAGCACACAAACCTGACGGCGACGTTGACCCTCGTGGTTTCGGCGCCACGGATCGAAGGCATGACTTCACCAGGAGGCCGGGTTATACCTCATGGATGGATGGATGGATGGATCGTGGATGGATGCGCCGTGCTTCTTTGACCTTTGCTTTCTGCATCAGGTGCAACAGTATTTCCTAACACCCATCACCCAGCAGCAAAAACGAACGTCATGGCCATCTCATCAACCTCTCCCGCCCTTACCCGGATGTGCTACCGCCACAACGGCCCTGCGCAGACTCAGAGGCTGCAAGTCCTGACGGCTCTCCGCGGGTGGATGTCACCATAGCAGACTGCGGAACGTGTTGAGCTGCCTGCTGGGGTTGCCTAATCAGGACTTAGTGGAGCTGGATGGCCCTAGGGTGGGGCTTGGGAGGGCCCTGGGCAGAGTTCGGATTCAACAAAATCGGATTTCAAAACATCATGAAATGCAAGCTGCAGCAAAACAATAACTGCCGACATCCGAAGCATCACCAGACTGCTTTCGGAGTCCAAAATGGTTAGGTAGCTTGCTCGGGTGGTTCCGGAGCGTAAGGATTGGGAGGGGAGGGAAGGGGGAGGATGTGCGGGGGGCTCTTCTCGAGCTCGTGCTCGTGTTCGTGGTAGCAGGCAAGCAAACTCGTGCTCGTGGCACATCAATCGTGGCAAAAAAGGAGCGCCCTGCGCCCTCTGACTCGCACTTCAATCAACATGCGTATTTCATTACCATGCAGAAGTTTCGATGTCGTGACTTTTTCCTCAGCCAGCAGGGACTTTGGACGTCTTTGTTTTGCCCCATGGTGCCTACTACCCCTGGGGCAGAGGATGTGTGTGAACACATAATTGCCTTGGGCTGCCTTGGGCGTGCGCGTGTCTCCTTGTTTTCAGCCGCGGCTTGCTCTTGCCCTCTGTTGGGAACCTGTGCGTTCTGCCGCTTCTTAGGGGGGGGGCCCTACACTCTATCACCCTCTTGAGTAGTGGGCTGCTGATTTGCATTTCATACAGAGTCTCTCGAGCTTCGGGGTGAGCTGTACTGTACTGCTTTTCAAGGTGCGCGTTTTTGTGTGTCTTGTAGGTTACCCAGTGTTGCAGAGCACGGCAGGCCGTTGTGTCCCCCCCCGATGTCGGCCCCCTAGCGCCCTGCTGGGGTACTCCAAATCTTGGGATCTGGGGCGCTCGCTGTAATACCTAGCTGCTACTACTACTGCTACCAAACGACGCGACGGTTATGTTGAATTTACGTAGGTTTGCGACAATCGACTGGCGTTGCATATTTGTTGGTTTGGACGGAG
Organism: Volvox carteri f. nagariensis; assembly: GCF_000143455.1. Classification (NCBI taxonomy): domain Eukaryota; kingdom Viridiplantae; phylum Chlorophyta; class Chlorophyceae; order Chlamydomonadales; family Volvocaceae; genus Volvox; species Volvox carteri. The sequence goes on from NW_003307566.1 coordinate 990,395, forward strand.
ACTGATGCATTTGTGCTTTTGGGATGAGTCTCTTGCACCTATAAGTTTTATCTGGATTATTATGATTTTGCGGTGCGTTTTCGCGCCGCCCACTTGTTTAGATTTCGTAATTGCGGCGTAGAATAATTACGTGTGTAAGTGCCATGGATTTTCCTATCGTCCTATTTGTTACTGGCACAGGCGGAAACTATCCCACTTCGCTCGGCTTTCGCTCCGAGAAGGGAAAGGAGGGAAGAGTCCTAAAAGTTGGATAGCCGGCGGCCGATGGCGTGCTCTAGCTACCGGTGCTCATGCTTCCTCTATTTTTGCGGTTTTGACGTTTTTTCTTCGCCGATAGGCAATCACAAAAACCGAAAAAGGTATTTTCCGGTTCGCCGGAAAGGTAAGATTTGTAGCACATGATGAGGATGTGAAATTGCGACCCTGCCGCGTGTTCAAAAATGGATCGTGAACCGACTTGGGGCCGGCCGGGTGCGGAGTAAGCCTACCTGCCCTACCACAGCTACCTGAACCGTTTGCTAAACATAGCTCATAAACATTTACAGGAAAAAACGCGCTTTCAGTTTATACCCGTGAAATGCATCGCAGGCTTAAGTGGTTGGGGATAAGTGCTCTCGAGTACAGCTTGGCGGCTCGCGTCAGACCCAGAGGCCAAAATTCCTATGACTTTAAAACTTCTAATACGCTGGGGATGCCTGGCCATTCCCTGTTAGAAATGTCTTTAGTGGATAAGCATTATTTTAAGCTTAGCACAAAAAACTGCTTGGGAGCACGTTGTCCAGGCTGTGGATAGAGGAGGTTAGTTGCAGTTGGGCGTCGAAACGGCCGTTGCTCTGACAAATCTAAGCGCACAAATGTTCTTGATACCTTTCAGCAATACCAAAACAAATCTATCTTTTCAGCTTTTTAGTATGCATTTGCACTGGGCAGGCTTTAGGCCCCGTGGCCCCCATCGATATTGTGCGATTGACATGCGTATCCACTGCTGCCTCCGGCAGCGAACTGAAAAGCATGCGTCTAAACCATCGGCAAAATCAGCAAAATTTTAACGTGCTTCGGATGGATATAAAAGATGTTGTACGAACACTTTTGGCCTCAATCGTAGGCCAGGCCAGATGTAAGACGATATCAATTAGATTGACGGCCGCACTAGCGTCGCGATGTATCGAACTGAATATGAATATAAAATACGTATTGTAGCGAGGCTCCATATCGTCGTCATTGTTCAGCCGTTGACTGATATCATCGCTTGGCCTAGTCTGGCGAAACAGTCTAGCCGTGCAAAATGAACTTCTTCTATTCGGCGTTCCTGGTATTCTTATCAGTTTGGTGAGTTTCATTGCTAAATCAACGGTCAAAGTGTACCCAACGCGAACTGATATCAGCTCTTTTCCAATCCCCCAAGCTCGGTTCATGGAGGAAAATACAACCTGACCGGCACCTTGAAGTCATCATTGGTTGCGAGTCATCATGCACCGACTGAGACCTGCTTAGGTTCGTGTCTCGGTTGAGCTGGGGCTGCGCAGAGGTTGTTGCGTAGTGATCGTCGTGAGTTCCCAATTCCAAACGAAGGCCGCACTGATACAGACGCATAATACGTTTAGATGCTCTCAGTTGCTGAGTTTATAGACAGTTTGGTGCCGTCGTCAGCGAACCTTTACCCTTCCTTTCCCTCACATGTCAGGAACAAATGACTCTCGCCTGTATCACCCCGTATAGCAAGCATCCCGCCACAAACTCCCTGACCCACAGCTTCTTCTGGAAACAATATATTATTATAGACCTCCTAATTGCAATCAATTAGCTTCCGGGGCTCGGCGCTTCTCTAGCCTGGAAAGCGGAGGTAAGAGGCTAGTAGGCTTGCGCATTGGCAAGATGGATGTGCGGCTTGGCTACTTCGTAACCGCGTCATGAGTCACGTCAAGTACGGCTGTACAGTTATAAGTTGACGCAGTACACCTCCCGTTCCCTCCCATTTTCCTCCCAAGATGTTCAAGTAAACGTGTAGCATACGATGCTCCGTCCTGCGACAGTCCCCCACGAAGGGCCTTCTGACTTTCCCTCCCTCTCCCCCGCCTCCTCTCTCCCCCCTTCCCCCAACCTCTCCCCTCTCCTCTAATCCCCTCCAGCTCCGGGCGCATGTATACCTGGTGGGTCGGTGGGCGGGTCGGTGGGCGGGTGGCAGTGGGCGGTAGTGGGCATGTAGTCGTCACTTGGGGACTCGGTGTCATAGGCAGGTAAATGCGCAGGTAATCGAGTGCCTTTTCAACTAGGTTGGTAATTTTGTTGGTGGTTGACGGTTGGCGGGTAAAGGAGAGACCCCGCGCCCCGCGGGCCTCCGGAGGAGGTGGGCAACCCGGGCAGCACCTCACCTCACCTCAATTCTCACCCCTCATCTCTCGCCTCTCATAGGCCGGCAAAAAAATGTGACTGCATCGCGACTTTGTTTTTGCCTCACCCCCCTGTTGATTCGTATTTATCCATCTTTTGGTTGTGGCTACATCCCGATCTGCGCCGACCCGTAATGCCCTAACCTCCAACCCATGTCGGGTCCCACCCGGCACATACACACACACATACACACACACACGCACACGCAACCCCCCCCCTCGGCCCCTCACAGTGAATCAGACCATCCCTGGACAGACTCTGTGGTATTGGTGCGGCTTCCACTCCACGCACAAGACCGCCTATAAGGTCATTTCCAACCATGCCACCAACAATTTATCCGGCTCCTGGATGATACGGAAATCCGTACTGCTGGTGGGTGGTTGCTTGGTTGGGGGTTAGATGTGAAGGGTATACGGCAGCTTGCGACGTTGCGATACTGCTTTCTCTCTCTCTCTCTCTTTCTCTTTCTCTCTCTCTCTTTCTCTCTCTCTCTCTTTCTCTCTCTCTCTTTCCCTCTCTCTCTCTCTCCCCCTCCCTCCCTCCCTCTCTCTCTCCATCCCCCTCTCTCTCTCTCCATCCCTCCATCTTTCTCCACACACTCCCCCACACACACTCCGGGCCCCCCCCAACACACACATACCGGATACCACTGGGTGCGTGACTCGGGTGTCCTTAACAAGGGTTGCGCGTACCCCTGGTGGTGTAAATGCCTTGCTTGATGTAATATAATTGTCAGCCAGCATCCGCCTTTCATTGGTCGGCCTTTGCGGTTGCATCAGCAATAAAAAAACTACCCCAACAACAAAAAGTGTCGCAATCGCATTACCTTTGTATGATGAGCAATTAAAAAATATCACGCCGTTTTATGCATTATGCGTTTTATTTATTACAATCATGCTCTTCTGACCTCCCCGCCCCCTCGCCTCCTGGGAAAAAACACACACGCATGCACGCACACACACAGGACTGTGTCCTCCCCAACTTGGCAACCGTGGAGAACTGCCCGACAGTACCAGGTACATGGGGGGCCCAACCGAATACACTTCCTTTGGGGTCATTTAAATGATGTACAAAAGCACAAGGCAATTAAGCTTGATGGCACCTGGCCTCGAAAGGCTCTGAAGAAGGAACCCGGGGGGCCGCAGGCCTTGTTATGAATTAAGGAATGGCATGTCTTGTTTAGGCGCTGAATATTTTGAAATAGAAAATATTCAAGAAAGTTCCTCTTCAGCAAATGTAGATGGATTAATTTCTTCATGCTTCCAGTTTGTGACTGTATCTTTTTGTATATTTTTTTCATGGTCCATTAATTGTTTAATCCGAAGCAAACGGTCCACAATTCCCCACATCGAACGAAATGACACCGCTCCCGTCGCAAGCACGCACGCCGCCTTGTGCATTCGTTGCCCCGCTCAGAGACGTCCTGCACCTCGAAGAAAAGCTGCGCAGTTCGGACGTTCGGCTTGGTGTTCGCTGACGAGACGTAAGGAACGGGGGGGAGCGCATTTCGAAGGTGCACTGTATGTTATGTATGTATGTATGTTGTATGTATGTGTGTGTATGTATGTATGTTGTATGTATGTGTGCACCCTCATTCACGAGGCGAAATCAGGGTGGCCTGCTTTCCGGTAATGTGGTGTCGCGCACGCAGGTGGTAGTGTTGCCACTTTTGTTAGGTAGTTACATTCGTTAGGTACCTTGATATATTCGCTTGGTTTGCGTTCTCGAGCTCGTGATGTTTTTATGTTCGTCGACAACTTGTGTATTCGATTGGAGAGATTGAATACCGGTTTGGCCGGGCCGGGCCGGGCAGCAGCAGCAGCAGCTGCTGCTGCTAGATCGGAAATCGAGTTGTATCCGAATGTAACCTTTCCGCTCGCTTTGGATGGCTGCGGATCGTAATCATGATCAACCAAATTGTGCAGGTGCTTGATGGTGATCAACAACAAAGCCAGTGCCATAGTGGCGACCATTAAAGTCAACAACTGGTATAGCTGTAAGTAATTTGTCAAACTTGCAATTTTGTTTTACCAAGCATATGACGGTTCGGGCGCGGGGTCGTAGCTGGGCGGAATTTTTAGAACCTGCCGCCCGTTAATCCTCTTCACTTTGCACTTCTCCCCATCCTCTTTATCTCGCGTCTGATTGTATGATGTATGATGTTTGTCTGTTGTGATCTACAAACAGATCCCCTAGCTGGACAACCATTTGTAAATTACGCACATCATGATTGGACAGAGATTAAGTTTGTCATGCGCACTTTTTTGACTGACTGGCATTCATATCTGGGACCGGCGCTGTCTTCGAGCGTCTGTGACATCGCGCTTGCAAACCCCCATGCTGCCCCCTTATTTCCCTTTCCTCACGTCTTAAAACGCGGTCCCCCCTTCCTCCTCGCCTTTACCACTGCTTTCTCACTATTTCCACTTCGTTATCTTGCTCTCTGTTCCCCTCCTCCCGCCGCCTCCTCGCGCCCCCCTGCCCGCAATCCACCGCATCCGGCACCACCACCTCAGCCTCCCGGTACTACGGAACGGTGTTCACGGTCGTCCTGGCGGTGGCCGGACTTACCGGGGTGCTCTCGAACGTCGCTTTCCAAGTATGTATGTATGTATGTATGTATGTATGTATGTATGTATGTATGTATGTATGTATGTATGTATGTATGTATGTATGTATGTATGTATGTATGTATGTATGTATGTATGTATGTATGTATGTATGTATGTATGTATGTATGTATGTATGTATGTATGTATGTATGTATGACGTTGATTACACTGTGGGCTGAAAAGCCGGGGGCCCAGGGCCGTAACACAGTATGTATGTATGTATGTATGTATGTATGTATGTATGTATGTATGTATGTATGTATGTATGTATGTGCGCAATGGACATGCCGGCGTGTGTGTGTGGCGTGTCTAGCTAGTAGCTGGCGTGTCTGGCTGAGGGGCTACTAGCTGTGGGGAACCTGGCGCTGTATCTGCCAGCTGCTCCCCGCCCCGCCCCGCCCCAACACAGCTCACTTCTGCTGGGCGCTCATTGCTTATCCAACCTGCGTACGTACGTACGTATGTACATGCATACATACATACGTTACATACATACACGCACGCTAAGGGTACTCATATGTCGTCCTCATGTACCTGTCCCTCTGTCCGCCTGCCTGCCATGATATCTCCTTTGTTAATTGCGTTACACACCCTGTATCTGTTCCCCACCCCACCCCACCCCGCGCACGACGCAACGCAGATGTACACGCGGTGTAAGTCACCGGTGGGCAAGCCACGGCCGCACGTGAAGCGCGAGGACGAGCTGACCCAGGTGGTCAGCCTCGTGGACGACGATCCCAAGTCCGCGGCCGCCGCAGTTCCCGTGCACAGATCCTCCTGGTACAAGAAACTGCTCTTCAGCTTCCGCTCCAAACAGTCGACCTCCGATAAGGACGAAGCGTAATATATTCATAACGGTCCAATATACCAGCAGCACGCGGTCTTGTACGGCTGAGAATAAGCCTATAGCTTGTAGCTCGGAGCTCGGTAACCAGGCTGGGCACGTTGACGACAAGAGGAGCAGCAGTAGTTTTCAGTATTATCTGCTTAGATTTGCGTTTGTTATTTTGCTGTTTTTGTTGTTATTAAAACGACGGAACTCCTCGGGGTCTTGTTGTTTTTTTTGTTTGTATGGGGGACCTGGGAAGTACATCCTGGCTTCCTGGTGTCGATAGATTGACATGCACAGGTGTGAGTAGTATCGCAGTTCTTGGAACGCGTCTGTATGACGTTTTGGAAAGGAACGCTGTGCGCGAGTGATGAGGGTGCTGCATATTGGCCTTCACCTATGCATCCATAGCTGTTTGTGCACGTGTGTGTGTCTATGTGGGTATGCGTGCATGTATGTGTGTTTCTGTATGTGTATGTGCCTGTATATGTATGTGCTATATATCAAATCCGGGCCTGACACTGGCCAGGGGCACCTAACCGTAGAAACCCCAACGGAACGACCGCCGAAGTGGTCACTCTCCTTATTGTGGGGGGGAGAGGGGCGTGAGGGGCCACACTCCCCTCCTGCTCGACCGGTGGCTACCACCGCCCTCAAACAACCAACTCCAGTACGCGCTGCGTCCCAGTTCCGTCCATGCAGCCTGCGCCTTGCGCAGCAGGCGCGGCTGCGCATCCTCTGTATGTATGTCTGTGTGTATGTGTGTGTGTCCGTATGTGTGTTTCTGTGTATGTGTAAGAATGTGTGTGTGAATGTGTATTTCACATGGTCGCGTGCGTACGTACCCCTACCCATAAACCTGCGCCACACGAGCCCCCGTGGCAGCTGAAGGCTTCTCATCAAAATCTCTCTCTGTCGAAAGGCAACAATTTGCAGAGCGACAGAGAGAGAGAGTAAGAAGGAGAGGTCCGCTCAAGGCGTGAGGAGCTGTTGAAGTGTAGCGTTTTTTTCCCGAACCGGCTGACTGGCCGGCCCCGCTGCAGGGCTGCTTGATATTTATAAATCGATCACATGTGAGGTGATGGCCGCGCTGCAGGGAACGAGATCCTTGTTTGCGCCCGGCGGATCCGGATCCCGACGGATCCGGTAATTGTTTGAACAGGGTGGGTGCCCTGCACTGCTTGGGATGTGCGCCAGGAAGGACTGTGTGTGATACTAATGAACGGACCATGAGGCTCCTAATCAAGCTTGGGAACCCGAAATCCACTTGTAGTGGGTTTCGAACATGGGACTCCCTCGTTGGCGGCACTTTTGGACTCTGGTATAGCACGATCTAGCTGCACGCGCACAATTCGTATTTCCTTCGTACCTTCGAAAGAGGACTGCCGGCTTGGTTGCTTAGATTGGCAATGCCTTTCGGTGTCTGAAAGCTTTGACTATACAGTAATGCGGTGCGTGTGTGGATGTATGTATGTATGCGTGTGTGTGAATGTGGATGCAGATACATAGATACGCACGAACATAACCGTATGAGTCTGCGTGCATGCGCCCCTAATGACCCAGGTGTGAATGTTTGTGTACTTGTGTGTATGTGTGTGGACGTGTGTACACGTTTGTACGTGTGTGCATGTGTGTGTGTATTGTGAAGATTACAAGTATCTGACCGGGCCTGACACTGCCCAGTCCCGACGGAAAGACCGCCTAAGAGCTCTCCAGCGGACGGGAGAGGGGCGCGAGGGGGGCTGCTGACCCCTCCTAAGCAAACAAGAGCCGTGTGTATGTGCGTGTGTGTACGTGCGCGGAATGGTTAAACACGGCCACACGGACGCGACACACGTTTGGAGCGACTCTGTGTGTGCGCTTCCACATCAGGTGGCTTGCGGATATGCAGGACTATCCCACATCTATATATGTACTGTACTGTGCAAAGGGCGACGTAGATGTACACTAACAGCAATAACAGTATGTCTAATGCAGGACACTGGGCCGAGGTTATATACCTGGCGTACAACCAAATGCCAATGCTGGTACTGCATACTTAGCCGCTGCTGTTGCTGTTGTTGCTGCTAGCTGCTGCTGCTGCTGCTGTGGGTGTCACGTTGTTGTTGATATATAGCTGTTCATCAGCATAGCAAAATCCGTGGCCCTGAAAATATGCCGGGAGCTGGCCATGGGCCTTCCGGTAGGTTCATTTGGACTTAAGTACAAGCTCCGGAGCAAGCTTGTAAAAAAACCATATCCATCTTTTCATGCCATCCTAAAGGACGCATGTCAGAAAGGTCCTGCTGCTGCTGTTGCAGCGACGACTTCTGTCATGTGGTTGTCGATTTCTCTGCAGTACGGTAGTCGTCGTAGGCTTTGCTTGCCGTGTGTGTGTGTGTGTGTGTGTGTGTGTTACATGGTTGGGGGATGCGTGACCCTATACCTGTAAAACTATCCATACGAGCCGAAGGCCCAAGGGCAAAAAAAATACCTAAACGCCTAAAAGCCACGGAGAACAGGAAACACCGCACTATCAGCCCAGACTAGCGCCCAACGGGAATAACTGAGTTGCGGTGAGCCGTTACATACGTTCCAACATCCTCGCCAGACAGCCTGCTGGCTCCCATTTCATGGCCTCCAACGTGCTCTGTTGTTGATCGAATCCCTCTTCAGCACAATATCATTAAAGGCTGGGCATTCCAATGACACGTGTTCTTCTTGCTTGCTGCGTATGTAACTGCCTCACAACGAACTTGCGGTGATTAGCACTTAGCACATTTCAGGGGCAGCCAAGACCCCAGGCCCTGCTCGTCATGTACTTGTTTCACAATCTGTTGTACTTGTGGCGGTGGTGGCAAATTGATACACAGCAAGTAAAAGCAAAACCCCCTGCCTACCTACCTACCGTACACCTACCTACCAACCTACCGTACACCTACCTACCTACCTACCTACCTACCGTACACCTACCAACCTACCGTACACCTACCTACCTACCTACCTACCTACCGTACCTACCTACCTACCTACCTACCTTGCTACCTACCCTGACATTAAAACACACACTCACACAGACATCGGCAAACGGGGTATTTCTGGTTTCGGGAACGGGTCTATTTCTGTCATCATTGACCACGGCCGTCGGGCAGACCTTCGGGCGCATAACGCCTTTCGTATACGGCGTACGATCCTATTTCTGCAAGCCGGCCGGCTTCGGGAACTCTATTTCTGTTTTCGGGAGTTTCTTCGGTACGACCCGAAACCCCCCAATCGTTTGCCGACGTCTGCTGTAGCAGCTGACCGCTGAAAAGGTCTTTCGAGATGGTGGTGGTCGCGCTACGCGCGTATTTATAGCGCCGTACTGTGTACCGGCTGCTACATCTGCACTCACATACATATAGTCAGTCATATATGAAGTCGGAAGTAGCAGTATATTGTTTGAGTGTGTGTGCATGTGTGTATATACACACAAGCACACATACATACATTGCGACATCCGACCTCATACGGCAGCGTTGCCTGCGTTCCTCTGCTCCCCCTTCCCCTCCCCCTCCTCCCCCTCCTCCTCCTCTTCCCCGTCGCCCTCCTCGCGGCCCAGTTTGTCTGGCCCTGTTTGTTTTCCCCTAAGGAACACCACAGCAGCCCGACAGACCTCATACGGTTGGTCGGTAGGTAGGCAGGCAGATGGTAGGTCGGTAGGTGGTAGTAGTAGATATATATGTGTATATATGTGTGTGTATATGTGTGTGTCGTGTGTATATGTCTGTATATGTGGATGTACGTATATACATGTGGGTGTGTAGCTGTGAAGCAGTGTGCACATGACCTGCACATGACCTCCTGTTCCAGGCGTAATAACAAACCCCCCTCGCATCTGTCGTGGTGCAATCTCTGCTGCAGGCAGGCTGCCGCTTCCCTGCTGCTACAGTAATAGCTGTCGTACAGTACGGCACACTTCGTCAACAAATGCGCGGCCTAAAAAGCGCACGATGCCAACGTCCTCAGTGAGGCCGTTTCAGCTGCCAGAAGCTATATACCTACTACACCGGCGGGTGCATACACGTGCATGTGTGTACACAGGTTCTATATCTCATTTTAGAGATGTATGATAAGCTTATCATTTGGCATTCGGCAGGGCCCCCGGGGCTAGCGAGGGGACCCACATTGAGGTGTCCTCTCACCCATGCAAACGCTCATGCCCCACCCATTACGGAAGCTGTACTGCCGGAAAGCAGCGGAAAGGTGAATCACCAACCAAACCTGTTCACTCCCGTATCCCACCAGAATTTCATGTTTTATATGATTAGTTACAATATTACTTGCGTGTTGAGACACATACACAGACACAGGCACGGTGTATGTATAAATTAAATACATACACCGTCATGGCGATCCGTGCACAACATAAATCCATTTCACATTGCGTAATAATCGCCTGTGTATGTCCGCATGCCCGTATGTATGTATTGATGTATGTATGTGTTGATGTATGTATGTATGTATGTCGGAACCGCCAAGATCCTTACATCGCAAGCATGGTGATATGATCCCCAAGTCACCCCGCCACGACTGGCCCTTCCAGAGCCAGCCAGGCCTCCGCGACAGTCCACCACAGACATACGTACATACAGACAGCTGCGGGTCGCGTATCAATGTATCGGTATCTATCACTTGAATGATATTGGGATGGATGCCCTAAAGTGCCGCAAACACCAAATCACCACCGCCGCCGCCACCAGCACTCAACCGCCTCAACCACCACCGCCTCAACCCCGATGACTACATGACCGTATCTAGAAGTGCGCCACCATCTACTTCACCCCTAGCACCGCGCCTCGCCTGGGACCCCATCCCACCCGCATACATACCTACATACATACAAACTCACAAACACACGCAGCAAACATACACCCAAGTCTCTATAACCCCGGCTCCCAAACACACACTGCCTTTCCCCCCCGCAAACCCCCATCGTCACCTTTGTCCTTCAGGATGAATGAAAACAATCCTAACGTTTGACTCACATACATACACACACACGTTCACACACCCTATCGCTTAAAATGGAAACGTCGTGCAGCACGTGGGACGTCCTAAACGCAGTTCATAAGACGACGCAGACAGCCGCCCCTTTTCCCTTCCCCCTCGTCTGCCTGTATGCCTGTCTGTGAGCCAGCCAGTCCGTCTGTCTACCTGCCTATCTATCTGTCTGTCTGTTTGTCTGTCGGTCTCAGTGTCCTGTAGATGCAGCTGCTTGGCGGTTACGGGCTTGGGCCTCCTGCGGAATGTGTATGATGTGCGGGACAGGGGGTTCCTATCTTACGGTCAGAACTTCTTCTTTAAGAAAAGCAGCTACGTACATACACACATAAGTACATACACACAAGGCACCCAATTGACAAGTCTTTGGTTTCTTGCAGCCTAAGACTCCCTCCCCAATCCCTCCATTCTCTCCTTCCTCAGGCCCCCCCAAACCCACCTGCAGAGCTAGCACCAGGGAGGGTTCGTGTTGTCGTGCATGATGTACGAGATACTCCAGACTCTGCATCTCCGTCAGCCGACTGATGGTGCGGTCCTTGGAAAACCCTAGGTTGTCGTCCACCTGCCAATTGAGACGGGGGGGCGGGCGGGGGGCGCCGGGGGGGGGGCCGCCGGGGGGGGGGGGGGGAATGAAACCGGGGGAAAATAGGGAGAAAAAGACCAGGGAAAGGGGAAGGGGGGAAAGGTATACCTGGAACACACAGCCCGGGAGCAACCTGAGGGGGAACGGGGCGAAGGCGGGATGGGCAGGGGCCGCGGAGGACAGGTACGGGAATGACGACTAGAGCAGGTTTAAATAGTGCGGGATGCGGTCCGAATGGGTTTCCACACCCCGCCAGTCCCTTACCCCCCTTGCCCCTTGCCCCCCTTTCACCGATCAAGGGGGAGGTCACCTACGTAGCTCGCTTCAGTGAAGGTATCCTTGCAACAACCATTCTTGCCATTCTCTTCTCGCGGCTCAAATCTTAAAAACACAGACCCACAGACAGGCAGACAGACAGACAGACACACCTCAGGCCCGGCCCCCCAAACCCACCACCACGTCAGGCAGAGCAGCCAGGTCGGGTCCCTTAGCCGCATCGAACTGCGTGATGATGTTCACGAAGAGGTCCGTGGGGGCGGCTTCAGCGGTCACCAACAAACGGGTCCTGATGGCGGGTGGCGAGGAAGTGGGGAGGAAGTGGGGAGGAAGTGGGGAGGGAAGTGGGGTGTGAGGGTCCATGTGCGCACTCAAAGAAAGGGATTCCGCGACGGCAAGCACACCAAACAGCGGCAGACAGACAGACAGACAGACAGATAGACAGACAGACAGGCAGAAATGAGCGAGAGGAGAGGGGGCTACCCACTCCCTGAACTATGTATGAGCCCTTCCCCCTTCTCTTTGCTAGCCCCACGATCCCACCCGCGCCAGAGGACGATACGATACGTAACGCATAAGTCCCTCTTTATCGTACATGCCGCCGTACCTGGCCTCGTACATGACGTCAATGAGCGTTACGAAGCGGTATGCCTCCGTACGGTTCGCGGCACGAAACACAGGCACTCCCCGCAACGCCACCGTGTGGTAGGTGGCGGTGAGGGCGAGGTAGTCGGCTGCTGCCACGGGTCGACCGCACAGCTCCTGGAACGAAAACATGCAGACCTTGCCTGAGTGTGGAAGCGGGGGAGGGATGGGCAGGGGAGGGGGGAAGCAATGGAACACGGGAACATATATAAACAATAATAATGGTAACAAATAATAACTTATAATGATAATAATAATATAACTAATAATAAAAACAATAATTTAATAAATATAATGATAATAATGATAATCAATAATAATAAGAATAATAAGAATAAGAATAAGCAGCATTTTTCCAAATACTATAGTGCAGCCTTGCTTAATTCCCCACTATCTAAAACTTCTGTTAGTTTCGCTCTATTTCGGATAGTTTAAAAAAATATTTATTCCCTTATTTTAATAATGGTAAAATACGCAAATTACAGGAAGCTCTGTTAAATCATCAAATTTTACGGAATTCCCTGGCACAAATGCCCATTTGTATATAGAATTAGAATAATAACAATAATAATATAATGATAATAATAATAATAAATGTGTGGACATGATAATGGTTTACACACATCCGTTCTCACCCAAGCTGTCCCGCAGTTCCCGGTCCCAGCCCCTGACTGCCAGTCACACTCTTCACGGGGAGGCGGCCGCTTCCTCCCTTCCCTCTGCCTGCTGCTGCTATTTCCGGGCCCCCTCCCTCCTACCTCCAAATTCACCACATACCTCTTCCCCCGATCCATACACCCACGAAACCCCTTTTAACCCTCCCCCAACCCTCCACACACACATACATAAATACATACATACATGCAGGCGGCTGGCAGAAGTTAAGGCCTGACTTCTGCTCCCAGTCGATCCAGTCGACCCGGGTTCAAATCCGCCTGCCAGCTCCTCGGGTGTTTGAGGAGTGATGAAATGGGAGGTGGCCCCCCATCTTGTGGACGGTGTAGGACGTGATAATATCAACTTGCGAGCTGACCAGGAACTAAGTTGATGCGCCGTTGATCCGCTAGATTTGGTTGGATGCTGGTGGTGAGTTGCCGAACCCAACGAATACATTCTGAAGTCGGATGGGGTGACGGATTAGGGTGCCCCTCTAGCAGGGGAGAGCAGGGACTGCCCCGGGAAAGGGGGCCGCTGGCGAAGTTAACCACCCTGTAACAACATACATACATGCACACACCTCCCCATCTCCTTCTCCTAGCTCAGATTGTTAAAACACACACACGAACACGCACAACTACCCCCATTCCCCCAACCCAACCACCCAACCACCTGCCGCAAGAGGTACTTCCAGTGACCGCCCCATCATCACCTCCACCCTGCCGGGCGCCGGAGAGACCCCCGCCTCCGAAACCAGCTCGCGAAACCGCTCCAGGAGAGGGTCCCCCAAGGGGGAATACAACGAGGACGAGGGTGGCGATGACTGCAAGGTGGCGGAAGCGGTACTCCCAGCGCCGCCGCCGCCGCCGCCGCCAGCGACTCTAGGAGTAGTGATGGTGGTGGTGGCGGCGGCGGGGGACGCAGGTGGTACGACGAAATACAGACCCCGCTGGTGCTGAGCGAGTCGGCGGTAGTCGGTGGTGCTGTTCATATCGTGACAGCGGCACTGGGTCTATACTGGGTCCGCACGGGGAGTGCGGGAGCGGGTCGTGGTGGGGAGGGGGAGTCGTGTAGGCTGGAGAGTGTGGGGAGGGGAGGGGGAGGGGGAAAGAATGCAGCATTGGACAGGAATGTCACACCGAGCTTTCCTTCCATCCTGTCCCGCCCATCCAACCCTGGGTGTTTCCCGTCCCGTGCACTTACACATAACACATCCGCCCCACTTACCTCCCCCCCCTCCCCCCAAGAGCGACGGCCCTCCCTTGACACTCCCCCCTCATTCCCAACCCCCCCAGCCAAGACCCTTACTTCCCCCCTTTGATACTCTCTTCCTCCTGGCAGCAGCTTCAATCGTGTGTGGTCCGTCTTTCCCCCCCCCCCCCAACCCGCACCTTGATGCGATGTATGAAGGGCATGAACAGGTTTCTCTGCAGGCCGCCCTTGTACAGGTCGTCCGGGGGACGGTTGCTGGTGGCCACGAGGACCAGGCCACGGTCCCACAGCCGACCAAATAACCTGTGTACGACACATGGGGACGTACGGCATAGGATTGGGGAAATACACCCACCTATTGGGGAGACGCCCGGAGCGAGTTAAATAAACATCTCCCCTGCTTCCTGCGGGTGTTGCCTTGTTGATTTGGAGAAGTTGGTGGTGTCAAGTCTGGTTGCCTGTCTTTGTTTGTCTGTTTGTCTGTCTGTACCCTTTTCCTCATCCGCCATTCCGTTTTCATCTGTTTGTCTGTTCTTCAGTACGTCCGCTTATCTGTCTGTCTATCTATCTGTCTACCTGCCTGTCTGTCTGTGTCTTTGTGCCTGTCTGTGTACCTGTCTGTCTGTCTGCTTGCCTGTCTACTTTCTGCGTTTATGCGTGTGCACGTGTGTCTCTGTATGTAGAACGTATGCTTCAATTAAAGACCGGGCCACGGAGCAGAGTGGTACGGGACTCTGTGCGCGTGGGAATGTGCATTACCTAATGCAAGTCACCCCACCGAACACACAAGTATACGGACGTGACGTGCCTGTTTAGGATCATCGCATCCGCCACGTCCGTCACAAAAAGCTCATCTAGCGCGAGGACCCGGGTTCGAGTCGCGATGCCGTCAGCCACCGTCAGCAGCGGATCAGCCTCCCTGGAGTGACGTCGCAGCGCTGCATGGACCTCCAACATAAAGTCATGGAAATGGGTCCGTAACACCTGTGGCGGAATATTGGGGGCGCGCTGCTTGTATGTATGTATGTACGTATGTATGTACGTATGTATGTACGTATACATATGTATGTATGTATGTATGTATGTATGTATGTATGTATGTATGTATGTATGTATGCTTCGAAAAAACCGGGAAAAGAAGGAGGCCAGGAGAGCCGAGGCCACGTGTAGACGTCTAAAACCCATCCAGGTACCCGCGGGGGGACAGCACCATTCAACACGGTCACCGACCTTAAAATGCGAGGGCGCGGACGACACGAACAAGTCCATGAGCATCGTCTTCCCACATCCGACGCCGCCGTACATGTACAGACCCCGTACGATATCCTGTGCGGAGCTTGATGCGCCCGCCGCGCCGCCGTTATCCCCGCCTCCGCCACCGCCGCCGCCGCTGAGTGCCCGACTTAGATTTGCCAACCACGAAAATCCGCCGCCTCCGCCACCGCTGTCCCGGTCGTTCGCAGAGGGTTCATCATCACCGCCGCCGCCGCCAACGTAATCAACGATTGTGAGCCCCGATGGTCTTCGCCGTGCGCCTCGGTGGTTGTGGTGGTTGCAATGCTGCTGCCCAGGCAGCTTCTTTGATGCGGCCGCTCTCTGCAGGTCCTCATACAACTCCTGGTAACAAAAAGTAAAGCAAACAAAAAGTATAGACAGTAAGTAGACTTAAGGAGATCGGAGAGTAAACAACCGTCGCGGGTAAACTCAGACATTGCGAATATGTACGGTAGTAAAAGCAGGTGTACCGCAGAAAAATTGGCGGTACCTGCAGCATCTGAATTGTAAGTTCCTGGCGCGGATCGGGCCGGTAGAGGCCTGATTTCAATCCTGCGATATACTTGGCAAGAGGTCCCCCCGTTTCCGCCGGAGTAGGGAGCGGGGCATGGCGATGATGGGGCGCTTCGGCATCGTCGTGTGGGAGCTCTGCGGGGCCGGATGCAAGGAAATGGATTGATCAGAAGCTCTAGAGTTTGCTCGAGGTCTGCCTTGCGGCGCTTGACTGAGAGGGGAAGTCGGACACTCGGTCACCATCGCCACGCGGCCTTCTCCGATACATGCTTGCAGCCCGATGATACAGACCTGATGGGCGTGCAGCAGCTGTATATGCACAGCTCCGTGAAACCTGTTGGCTACATGTTGCGACCGGCAAGGGCGACCAAGCTGCGGTCCTGAGCTCGCCGACTCCTGCGATTCAGGAGACAGCCAGTCCCCCCGGACCGTGAGGATCAGTTCGACCTTTTGCCTTACACTCGCTTATGTGTCTAACAATTTTCACGCGGCCTTTGGCCAAACCTGGTAGAAGTCGGGTAAACTCGCCGACGCTTGCTGCCGACCGCACCACCCTAAATGAACACAACACAGCTTTACGCATAGCAAAAGATGTAATAAATTAATTAAGTTTCACCGCGACGGTTTCAAACGTGTCAGGTGATGCGAGCTGCAACGGCAGTCAAAGACAAGCAACGGTGTATGGACAGTCAAAGACATTGAAAGTATAATGAAGGTAGGAGGAAATCAACTTAGGTATTACGCGGCTTGCCCAGCTTGAAGGACCTGGGAACTCAATCGGCGTACGGCGACAGGTCCGTTTTCAGCCGTTTATTGAAGAAATTACGCAGTTACTCAATAGATAACAGCTGTGGCATTATGTATATAACATTTATTAATCACCTTATACACAGGTCGGCAAGGCGAGCGACTCGCGCTGTTGCGCACCCAAGAGCAACGATGATGCACTAAACCGCCAACGAACAGCATTACTATAACCAATCGACCACGACGCTCATGCAGTCATGCTACGTACCTGACTCAACGATCCAACAGCTGCTTATTTGTCGTTTATGGGCAAATCTCCAAACAACATTGTCTCACGAGTCAAACTTGACGGCCTGTACACCCTCTCAGCTAATTATGGCAATTGAGCCACTCAGTTTCTTTCGACTACTCAATCTTCCAGGTCTCTAGCGGAGCCGCTCTCCATATCTAGCTGCACAGCCACCAGAGCCTTACCACTTGCGCTTTTCATTTCACCTCGGCCGCAAGGCCCCCCGCTGAGCCCGTCACAGGCATCCTTCCCCCCCTCACTCCCTCCACCCCGTTCTCCTCTCTCCACCAAATCCCAACCTTCACCGCCACCTTCGCCTCCAATGGCGACTCCCATCCCACCAGCCCTCCTCTCTCCCGCCGAAAGCCCAGCCGTCCGGAAGCCAGCCAGCGGCGCGGCCTCGCTAGCGGCAGTGATGCCGCCGCCATCGCTGACGTTGCCAAGACCTTGAGACTTATCAGCACCGCCGCCGCCGTTGCCGGCGAGACCGCCACCCTCGCCGTTGCTGGTGCAGCTGCCACCGCCGCCGCCGCCGGCGCCGTTGCTGGTACGACCGCCATCGCCGCCATCGCCGCCGCCGCCTCCGTCGCTGACCCGCCGGGGACCGTGCTGCTGAGCACCGCCGAATTGATCTGGGAGCTGTTCGGAATGGTGTGGATTTCCAGAGGAGGCATCCCCGCCGCCGCTGCCGCCACCGCCGTCACCGGTGCCGCCACCGCCGTCACAGCCGCCGCCATCATCAAGACCTTTCTCGCCCTCCCCGCGTTTCAGCGACGACACAACGATGCGGCCCATCAGGCTTCCTGTATGGTACAGCGTCGCCTTGGCCGTCTTGATGGTACGGGCGTACGTGACGACACGCGTCAGTACTGCCGCTGTACGGGAGCCGTAGCGGCGGCGAAGACTGGCCTACATTTCACAAAAAACGGGGAAGTGGTCTTCGGCGGCGCTGCCGGGCTATAAGATGCGCTGTCTTTCATGAACAGGACACAGATTCCGTTACGTTTGTTTTCGCCATTCAAGTCACAGCGAATACGCGCACTTGCATGCGCGGATCAGCTTACCACCGAGATTTCCTACATAATACCACCCGATGCGTACGCATTGGAGCATAAGAATTGCCGTACTGTCGTACTGCCGTACATCTGTCCGGTATGGTTGTTGTACGGATCTCCGCCGGAACGCGGCTAAAGGGGCTTTAACGCGGACGGGAACAGCTTTTATCGTTCTGACGGAACTGCCCTAAAAACTGCCCTAAGACCCTGAAATCTGAAACCCGAAACCTGTAAAACCCGCAGCCCGCCCGGCACATGTTGCTGTTATCGCTATTCTTGTGGGCATCAACTGATAGCGCGATAAAGGGTTTCAGACGTTTGGGAAGAAGCAGCCAGCCTAGCCTCGCCCCGTGTTTTTTTCCCTCTCTTTTCTCTCCAACAAGGAAAAGCCCCTCGACCCCGCCACCGTTCCCTCATCCACATAGATGTGTTCGGTAAATACCCTGGCCCCGGTACGGCAAGGGCTGGTATGCCGTACCCGGATCTCCTGGGGGTCCATGTCGTACACTTTACGGCGGTCGAGCCCCATTTGATCCAATTGCTTTTCCCAGCTTGTACGGGTTATGAAGTACACAAAGACCAGCAGCATGGCCGCGTTGATGCCGATGATACACACGGACAGCAACGTGCGGCCGGTAAACGGCACAACCTGCGGTGGGGAGGAGGGAGGCGAGGTTCAGGTACTGTTGCTCAGGACGTGCCGTATTGACAGCAGCACGTACGGCCGTGCCAACTAAATTTCGTGGGCACTGTGCGTGCTGTACACGTGTACATGGCTGTTTATAGCATCGGTACATAAAGAAACTCAAAACCGAACCGAAGTGAGCTTAATAAGAACCGAACAAATTGGAACCGTTTTCTGAGGATGCAGCATATTGTAGTGTGCCTTTACTACAGACTTTCCTTTTGCTTTGGTGATGTGGCAACAACCCGACAGGTGTATGGGTGGTGCCGCCCACAACCCAGAACCCTCCATTACCCCAGTTTAAAAAAGCCCTCATCCCTTTTCTCGCTCCGTACATCATCTCTTGCAGACCCCTCTCCCCTCTCCCCGGCCCCAATCCCACCGGAGACAGCAAGTAGAGATTGAGGTAGAGAGTGATCATGATCACTACCAGAGCGACCTCTTCTAGTAGATTCGTGGACTGAGCGTTGCAGGGGGGGGAGGGACGGGACGGGAGGGGAGGAAGAGCAGAGCAGGGAAAAAGGGGGAAAAAATAAATGTTATATTTATATAAATTCTTCACGGCGTTCAAGATTCCGGCTTATCGAAATGAACAACGCAGGGGGCGGTAGGTTGGAGGTTGGCGCAGAGGGGACGTGAGAGCGTGTGGCCAGCAGGACCGGGTCGCGCCGCCCCCCCTCCTCATGTATTGATGGCAGCGACAGAGGACCCGCAGCTGGAGGTCAGTCGGACATCCTCATTGCCCCACACGCATTATTGCCCCACACGCTGCATCCATACCCCCACCACCCCCCACCACCCACCACGGTCCTGAACGGCTTCACCAGCAGCTGAGCTGCAAAGGCCAGGGCCACCACCGCAATGACCACCAGCATCTGCACTTCCACACCTTGCGCCGACAGCAGCACCACCACCACCGCCACAGCCATCTGCCGCAACATGATGACGCTCTCCCAGTACAAATACCTACGTGGGTGGGGTGGGGGCAACCAGGTGGGCCTTTTTTGGAGTTTTTGGATTCACAAACGGTTAAAAAATAAATATATATTCAAGGCCTCGGACAACAACCTGTAATGATTACCGTTGTTACAAACACACAAGCAGTACAAGCTGTACAAGCAGTACAAACACACAAGCAGTACAAACACACAAGCAGTACAAGCAGTACAAGCAGTACAATAATACGGTACTAAGGACACTTAAGCCCCACCTCATAAGGTACATTTCCCTGTACGAGGCGTAGATCACCATAGAGTAGTCCGAAAAGTCCAGAGCCTGCTCCCGGCCCTTGAGATGTAGCCACAGAGCCACGCCCAGAGGCCACCCCACACCGAGCAGCAGCAGCTCGGTGACCCCCAGGCCCAGAGCCAGGGCCAGATGGCGCCCCACGTAGCACTGCTCGCTGTAGTCCAGGGT
>NW_003307566.1:1010651-1030045 GCF_000143455.1 Volvox carteri f. nagariensis
AGTCCTGGGAAGTCCCCTGGGAGGTGTCTCGTTGAGGTCGGCGGGTTTCTGTGTCTTACCGTGTGTTGGCCTTGTTGGTGAACGGGGTGGGTGGCCTTCAACCCCGGGTGCACAGCACCTCGGTGGCCCCCCGCTTGTGTGTGTGTGTGTGCGTGTGTGTTTCCTCGCCCCTCTCCCCTCGCAAGGGGAAGACTTCTTGGGGGGTCTTTCCATTGGGGCTGGGCTGGGCAGTGTCAGGCCCGGTCAGATATTCGCAACCATGTATACGCACGCCCACACACTCATCATCACATATACACAAGTACACACCCACACATAGATGATGTGCACCCGAACCTAGATGTCTACCGCCATAACTCCCCCCATTCCCAGGGTCCGCTCCTCTCACCGCAAGCGAGTTATCTGTGTCGGCCGAGTCCACAGAAACGCATGAGAAGATGGACAGCAACGACCGGACCGTGTTCGGGTAGAAGTAGAACATCACGGTCGCGAAGGATAGTGCCAGACGTGGGGGCAGGTACGTCCGCATGAAGGCCACCAGGGTAGCTCGGTGCACCGGCACGGGAGATCTGCGAGCGGACAGCGGGTTTTAGTTTGGGTTGTAGTTTGGGTTTCAGTTTGGGTTTTAGCATGGGTTTTAGTTTGGGTTTTAGTTTGGGTTGTAGGTCTGGTTCGAGCTTTGGTTTTGCCTGGTCTTCAGTATGGTGGTGATTGCAATGAGTCTCTATCCCACCCACCCTTTCCAACCAACCGGGACCACCACCTCCGCCGCGTCCATTCGTCCGCACCCTGGGACTCGGTTAACCCGCTATCCTCCCCCCCACACACAACTCCACCGTCACCGCTACCCACCGTCCCCAACCAACCTGCTGGAGCGGTGGTACACCCCCAGCGCGATACACAGCCAGACCGCCGACACCGCCAGAGACACGTAGAGCGGCGCCAACGCCGCCAACAACGTTCGTTGCATAGCATGACTGAGTACGGCGCTGTACGGCAGGGAGCAGTCCAGGGAGACCAGGCTGCCAGGAATGGCAGTTAGTTGGTCGTAGAAACGGAGGTAGTTGAGGACGCTTCTGGGCGGATTGGGGATGGGAACGGCCTTCGCGAGGGCTAGAATCTGCGGAGGATGTTGAGACGGAGTGGGGTGGGGGAAGAGGCGTGGGGAGCGGAGCGGAGCGGATGAATGAAAGTGGTTTAGGGGGTTAGGGTGTTAGGTGGAGCGGGTGAAACAGAGTGAGTGGTAAAACTGGGGATGTGTCCCAACTATGAGTTCCGAGTAGGCGGGTACGGGTACGGGTACGGGTATGAGTACGGGTATGAGTACGGGTATGAGTACGGGTACGGGTATGAGTACGGGTATGAGTACGGGTACGGGTATGAGTACGGGTATGAGTACGGGTATGAGTACGGGTATGAGTACGGGTATGGGTACGGGTATGAGTATGTGTATGAGTATGTGTATGTGTATGTGTATGTGTATGTGTATGTGTGTGTATGTGTATGTGTATGTGTATGTGTATGTGTATGTGTATGTGTATGTGTATGTGTATGTGTATGTGTATGTGTATGTGTATGTGTATGTGTATGTGTATGTGTATGTGTATGTGTATGTGTATGTGTATGTGTATGTGTATGGGGGGAAAGGGAAAGGGAAAGGGAGGGGAAGGGACGACGTGAAAGGGGGCCCCCTGAGGGAGCTGGTGACGCAGGGATTGGGAGTGTCGTTGGGAGTGTCGTCGCGCGGGGCATCTTTTTATCTATTATTCGCGACAGACAGATGGGGGTCAACCTTACCCGGCCGCCAACCTGAAAAGCTGGAGACACCCGCGGTGTTCGCGAGAAGGATGTCTAGCTTTGCGCGTTGTGGGATATGTGTGTATATATACATATATACATGTGTACATATATATGTATATATGTATGTATGTATATACATATATATACATGTGTGTATATGTATATTATATTATATATAACATGTGGCCCCCAAGTGCGCACCTGCACATAGCTGATGAAGATCTTGATGGCGGCTGCGTCCTGCAGGGGTTTGGCGTCGGAGGCAGTATCACGGCGGAACATGTCAACGGTACCGCCGCCGCCGCCGCCGCCGCGAGCAGAGCCGTCCGGCGCGGCGATGGCTGCCGGTGGCCCCCCTAGCGCCGCGCTCTCCGTCGCCAGTACGACAGGTGTCCCCAGCACCTCTTCATCAGTCCCAGACGCGTCCACGCCGTACCCGCCGTACCGCCAGCCGCCGCCGCCACGGTAACCGCCCATGCCGGCGCCGCTCGCCGGCGTCGCCAGGCGGCTGATCTCAAAGCTACCTGTACGACTAGAATTCCCAGCCACCATCGCCCCCCCTAGACCCGAACGCGTCGCGAGCCGGTGACGCAACACGACACCCAGGTTAAGCAGCGAGCGCCCGGTGCTTCCACTCTCAGATCGAAGCGGCTCAATCTCCCCTGCGGCGGCAGCACCGCCGCCGTCCTCGGCATTGCGCCTCAGACGGCTCATGCCGCCGTAAAGCGGGCGGGAGACTGTACAGCCTGCGGCGGCGGCGGCGGCGGCGGCGGCATCAGCCGTGCTGTCGTGCTGGCGCCGAATCTTCCTAAGGAACGGCGACGGCGACGGCATGTGGTTGACGGAGGTGACCCGCGGCGAGATCGGCCGTGACGCAGCTCCGGCGGTGCTCCGCCGCCGCGGGAAGTCTCCATTTATGCTTCTGACCTCATCCCCGGCTTCATCTTGAAGCCAGGGCGAGCATCGCAGCACGGCGGCGGCAGAAGCCGTACGTGATACCACAGTCACAGGCGACCTGGGTTCGAATCCGCTCCCGGACCGTCGAGCAATGGAAGGCAGTGCATCGCGCCGCAAACTAGTACATGCTGACCCGCGACGGGAGACAGGTGTCATCAGCTTCGTCTTGATGCCCCTGGACGACGCCGGCGCATGTAACGGATCGCCACCCAGACGAGAAGTTACGGATTGGGACGACGTAGGTCGCAGCAGCCGCTGCGGTACAGTGGAGCGAACAGGTACGCCAAGTACGACACCCGCCGGCGCCGGTGCCGGTCCCGGTGCCGCCGGCGCCGCAGCCTCCACTGCCGTTGGAGCTCGCGGAGATTCAATCCGAAGGTCAATATCACCGCCACCGCCACCGCCGCCGCCACCGTTGCCGTTACCGCCGTAGCTTTCACCGCCGCCATATGGCGGCCGCAGCCGAGGGGAATCGCCATTGCCGCGCGGGGGCTCCTGCACGATGACCCGGGGGTCAGAACTGACCCATGGGTCAGGGATAGCTCGCGGGACGCTGGAGACGATGGCGGCGGCCAGTTTGTCCTGGCCGTGCGAATCCACAGAGACCATCCCTGGCTTGTGCTGCTGCACGTTGCTGTCCTCAATGCCACCGCCAGCGGGCGGCGGTGTAGGGTTCCCGAACTGACTGTCCATCTCCAGCGGGGTCGTAGCGGGGCAGCAGGATTGCAGCAGCGCAGCGGGAGTCGCCGCGTCCTCTCTGCCGTCACCTGCCGCCGCCGCCGCCACGGCGGCGGCGGCGGCGGCGGCTCCGGCGGTGCCGTCACTGCTGCCTACGTTGATGGTACTACCGACATCGACGCCACTGGCATGGCTACCCAGCGGCGCCAAGAACGCGGTGACGGAAACCGGCCGCATTGCCGGCGGCACCGGTGGCACAGCGATGCCTGGGGTAATGCTGTCGGCGCGGAGCCCACTGTCTCTGCCACCAACACTGGCAACGCCGCCGCCGCGCCGGCGGCCATCCTCGCCATCCGCGGCTGCTGACGCTGGCGGCTGTACGACAGGTACGACAGTGCCCGTCAGCAGCAGCCGTGTACCCCACGCGGACATCCGCGGCTGCGGCGGCAACGGTGGCTGGGGCTGGGGGGGTTGCAAGCCATAATGGCTAGTAATGTTTGTCGTCCAGTTGCCATACGGACTGCTGCTGGCGCTTCGGTAGCCGCTTCCGCCGCCGCCGCCGGCGCTGGTGGCGGCCACCCCATCCGCTGTCCAAGACTGCTGTTGTTGCTGCTGGTACTGGTACTGGTATTCTTGGCGCAGGGAAGCCAAGCCCTCCAGGGCGGGCGGCAACGCTGGAGTGAGGAGAACGCGGCAGAGGGCGAAAAGGGCGAAAAGGAGACGAGGAGTAAGCCGCGCAGGTGAACAAAAAGGCCAGCAAGGAATAAAATAGCAAAGGGCAAAACGCACAGGAAAGGATTTCAGGTCGGATGGCAGGGCAGTGCGGAGGGGGGCCGGGAGGTGGGGAACGAGTGTGTGTGTGTGGTGGGGGGGGGAGGGGAGGGGAGTTCCGGTGAGTTACGGAGGCGGTGGGGTCGCCTTGCAGAGCGCCGTGCGGTGTTTTGGAAGACGAGGTGAGTCCCGGTGTTTGCGGGGGCGACAGGGGCGGGTGAAAACACACAGTTGGCGATGTGGGGAGGGGATGGAGGGAGAGAACTCTTAAGAGGACATGGACAGGCACAGAGGGAGTTAGAAAGGAAGGATATACATACATACATATGTATTTATATTTATCATCCTGCTTAGTGTTTCATGGGGAGGGCGGGCATGTGTTGATATGTGGAGAGATGTGGGAAGGGTGGGAGGTAGATAGTGATGAGAGGACGGGCCCATGTGCACTGATGCTACGTGAGGAGGAGGAGGAGGAGGAGGGGTAGGGAGGAGGGAGGAGGAGGAGGGAGGAGGAGGGGTAGGGAGGAGGGAGGAGGAGGAGGGAGGAGGAGGAGGGAGGAGGGGTAGGGAGGAGGAGGAGGAGGGAGGAGGAGGGAGGAGGAGGGAGGAGGAGGAGGAGGAGGAGGGAGGAGGAGGGAGGAGGGGTAGGGAGGAGGGGTAGGGGGAGCAGTTTTCGGGGAATGTGTGGGGCGATCTTGGACTATCTGGGGGGTATCTCACTGCGGCCGTAGATGGGCGGTGAGAGGCGCTGCTCCGGCAGCTCGTCCTCGTGCAGTACGGCAATGAGGCTGGGGCTGACCCCCGGTCGACCCATCAACCGCAACTCGTCAAGCACCTCCGCCTTGCGGTCCCCTCGGGCCTGATGCGCCGCGAGCAGCGACTGCGGATGATAGGAGTGAGTGGTAAGGGTGTAATACGGGTAAGGGTGTAATAATACGACACGGGTGCCGTAAGGCAGTTGTACGATAAGTGTACGACGTATGAAAGTGAGTGCGATACATGCCGCATAAAAGGCTAAGAATGATTTCTCTTCCTCACGCAAACCACGCGCGTGAAAGGGTGTGTTGTCGCATGACATGGGGACTTAAAAAAGTCCATCGCTGAGGAATAGCAGCTCGGGAGCTATTAAAGGCAGTTAGTCCATAGATTGTGGTTTAAAGGCATGGGCTGGAGTTGCGGAGTGTGGCGAAGCTGATGAGCGGCGTATTTATTACTGATACTGATAATTGTGGTTGGTATGGGATTCGCGGTGATGCGTTTTGCGGCCGGGGACGCCTGGGCCCTAGACTAAGCCATGGGCCGCGGAAAGATGTCGTGTCGCGCACAGTGTTATGTGAATTAATTTTTCGGTAATTGAGGGAGAATTGCAGTAGCTTTTCTAAATGCAATTCACTTAAACGTGGCATGCGAGTTCATCATGAGACACGACGCTGACAGGCTGACTAACAGACAGACTGACAGACAGACTGTCGGCCCCGCGAAAGGCACTTGGCGCCCGAGGCCTCGCCCAAAAAACAAAACCTGATGGCAATATCCAAAAAATATTAGGAAAAAGCAACAGTGGAGTGGAGTCACTAATATAGGTTTTAATGTTTTAAAACATGCACTTGAAAGGATTCGAATGGAAGATCTGAGCACCTGCAAAGTTCCTACCTGCATCAACAATGACCGTATAGTCCACGCCAAAATGGCAAGCGTGAGCACCATCGCGAGCGCGTAATATGTGTTGTTCACCGCTCGCGGAGGGCACCGACGGCACTGCGCAGGTCCCGTAGAACCGTATCCAGGTGCACAACTGCCACACAAAACTCCAACATAGCCTTCGGAGCACTGCGTGGCGCTGTAGCTGGCCAACATGGGCACCACGGCCTGTGGTGTGGAGGTCGATGTGCCGATGTGGTTGGGGTGGGAGGGAGGGAATTGGCGAGGGAGTAGTACTTTTGTATGCACGTGTACGGGCAGATGTAAGGGTGTGCGAGGGTCAGCAGAGGCATTTTGCAAAGACGGGTGGGGTGGGCCAGGGCGGGTGGGAAAGTAATGGTTCTACCTTCGGTTCTACCTGGGCTATGCATATTGGAGTCGTAGTTGTGGGGGGTACATTTTTAGTCACGCGTGGTCATGATGTACGGACATGTAAAGCCTGCGTCGGGTGTGGTTACGACCTTGCCAATGGGCGCGCCCCACCGCCGCACAACAAAATTGTTATAATGAATTTAAGGGAGTACAGACGACTAGGTTAATCTCTTGCCGGGATTGAAAACGGGTTTGACGTTATGAGAGCACGAACCTTTAGCAACAATGCATAATGTTCATCGTCGTACCACGGGCCGTACGGGCTCTTTCCGTTATTGGCAGCAACGTCGGCACCTGGCGGCGATGCCCCCCCCAGTAGCTTCCGCCTCTGCAGCAGCAGATGCCGCAGGCTGCTACTGCTGCCGCCGCCGTTACCATCGCTGCTGCTGTTGCTGCTACTGCCGCTGCCCACGCCGCTGCTTCCGCTGCCGCCTGGCGCCATGTACGGCGCCTGGACGAGAGACACCTGGATTTCCTCGGCAAGCTTCATGACTTGCATTTGGACGTACGACAGGTTCGCCGTACGGTTGGAGTATGTACAAGCACTTGGGTTCGGGCAATTGCTGACCTGGAAACACATCAGCAGTGGTTGCTGTTTAGTTGGTGGTTGATGGTTGGCTGGTTGGTTGGTGGTTGGTAGGTGGTCCAAAGACAGAGCTGTACAAATTTCAGAAGAAACATGCATGACTGGACGGATGACTGTGTAAATGAATCCACGTGCTGAGAGCAGCGGAGGGCACATGAAGGGTCTCTCTCACTGAAGAATCATCGGCATGACATTTTTGTAATCAATCTTCACCAATTTATTGTAATCGCGGATTACATCCTATTCCCAGGCCCAGACGCAAACCTAGATATCCAAAAAGACACAGCAATCACAAAAGACACAATCAAAAATCTTCTCTTCCGTACCTGCTCCGAAAAAAAGTTGGATTGCCAGAAACCGTCCGTTGGGACGATCATGCCTGGGGTTTCCGGATCGGAGCAAAGGGCTTCGGAGCCGCAAGGGCGACATTGATTTGCCAAATGGTCGAAGTTGAAGTAGCCGGGGCTGCACCCCAGGCACTGGTCCAAGCTGGGTGATAAGTACTCGCCGATGAGGCAGGGCCTGACGTACACCGTGATCTAATCGTACAGTTTGTACGGCGGGCGCGGGTGGTGGGGATGGCAGAGGGATCCAATGGGCGCTTTTATCCTCCACGCTTTGTATCGAAAAGTGGTAATGTTGGCGATAGTGGTTGTTCGTTTTATGTGACTTTATACTTTGGCTCTTATCATATTGGATGGAGATTATGTGCATTTTGCGCGACATGCACATGTGTGTGGTGGTGGGTAAAAATACCCATGGTCTGTGACAGCGCTGTCGGTGATGGCGCACTTCACCATCCCCGATATCCCCCATACACCCAATCTACAAACCCCCCTCCCACAAACCCTCGCGAAAGCTCAAAGTCCGCACACAACCCGAAAACCCAACCGCATTTTTCGTCCATCACTCACACCCGCACTCTCACACCCCCAACCCCGGCAGGTTCCCTAGGCCGCCTAGGCATGGCCATCGCCGTACGGCACATATGTACGGCAACGTACCCCGGCGGCAGCCAAGTCCCGGTACACGCTACCCGCGGAGAAGTCGATGTCGTGCCAACCCGACTGAGATGATGACACGTCGGATGGGAGGGGGTGGGTGGGTTGGGACGGGGTGGGACGGGGTCGGGAAGGGGGACGGACTGCGTTAGCTCTATCTAGAGGTCGGTCGGCCGGGAGATTGAGCGTTTTTCGGATGAGATTCCAACGCGCTCCGAAACCCACCTATTTAAAATTTCCCTCTAGGTCCTCTGAACACCTTCCGAAATAGCTTTATTATACCGGATCCCCTCTATTTTCCCCCCCCCCGCAATCATCCGTACACATCCGTACAAACGCGTTCCCAGCACAAGCGGCCCCATCTCCACCCCGCAAGCTCGAATCCAATTCTCCTAGACCCCATACCCTGTAAAACTGACACCCTCAGGCACCACAACCCATCCAGACCCTGACCTGAGCCCGCAATTTGAGATCCGTGAAGGCTGCCGTACCATCTGTTGTGACCATGTACGTCTGACCAAATACCTGCACCAGCAGCACCAGCACAGCCGCAGCAAAGAAAGGTCAACACCGGGACAACAACATCAGCCGTGGTGGATGGAAGCCGCGTTGGTGGTACGAGAGGCGCGGGGGGAGGAGAGGAGCTGGAGATCGCGGGGAGAAGCAGGTGGTGCGTGGTGGTGCAAGGGTTTGGTTCAACCAGCCAAGGCCGGGATGGTCGAACCCGGGCCGGGTTTCGCTTCGGCCAGGTTTCGAACCCATGATAACAACCACTGCCGCGGTCGCCGGCGGCAGCGGCAGCGGCGGCGGCGGCCCACACTTTACGAGGCAGCCTTCCGTACCATCCGCAACCTCCGCAACCCCACAGACCTGTTCGCTAACCGCTCGTATCACGACGGTACGGTTGCCACCCGTACAAAGCTGGCCGTAGTAGTCATAAGTGCTCAGCCGTACAGCTATTGGGCTGCTGCTGGTGTAGAAGTCGAGGTAATGCGGGCTGGCGTCGAGCGTGAATCCTGTACTAGCCACGTCATTGCCGTACGCGCCGTCGGCGGCGGCATTTCCGGCCCAGCTGTTGCACGGCAACAGTGCCACGTCAGGCGTCATCGCTGGTGGTGCGCGGTGGTACTGTCGTGGCGCTGACGGCGGCAGCTGCGGCACCGTCGGCGATGTCGGCGGCGGCAGTAGCTGCTGCTCGTCCCCTGGCGGCGCCGCCGACATTTCGCCTCCGTCGACAATTCCTTCATTGGAGCGAGCCAGGTAGGGGCAAGAGACTCTCAGCAGTCCCAAATGCTCCCAGAAAATGCCGCCTCCGCCACCGCCATACGCCGTATTGTTAACCAGGACACAACCAACCAGGGAGGCGCGGTAACAGCCCTCGGCCGTCGCGCAGGCCTCGCTGGACGCCAAATGTACGGCGCCGCCGTCGACGGCAGCATTACCCATGAACAATGAATCCAGCACGATCAGCGACGTCGTCTCCGACCCCCGTACGGCAATCGCGCCGCCAGCACCTGCATGACCTGGCAGCGGCAGCGCCGCTGCTGCTGCTGCCGCTGCCAACGCCGCCTCTGCGTCACCGTCACCACTGGTGGCGGCGGCGACGCTGAACCCGTTGCCGTACTGCAGCGGAAGAACCAGCGCCGCAGCGATGGCAGCCACGACGGCGGCAGGCGCGGTGGCTGTATTGTTGGCAAAATCCGACACCACGACCGCCTCCCGGCCGTTGTAAATCCACAACGCGCCGCCAGCCGCTGCTGAGTTATTGGCGAAGAGCACACCAGGGCTGCTCAACGTGCTTACCCCTGTAACCGCCTGCAGCCGCATCGCGCTATCCCGTACATAAATCGCGCCGCCGACGGCGGCTGTGTTGCCGACAAACAGCGTGGCGTACGACATATCGACATGTACGACGTGATTAACCAGTGACGTCGATGATGGCAAGGAGGGTACGGGTTGCGTCGTGGGCGACGGCAGTACGGCAGTCCGCTGTACAGGCACGTTGTTAGCTGCGGCGGAGGCGCGCGCCATCTCTGGCAAGGACAGCAGCACGGGGCAAATTCGCGGCTGGTCCTCGTCTCCCATCACTTCCAGACGAGCCTGCAGCTGAGCCGCGATGGCGCCGCCCCCCTGCCGCGCCACATTACCGTTCAACTGACTGCATTTGACAAGCAATTTACTGGCCTCCAGGTACACTGCCCCGCCTAAACCGCCGCTGCTACTGCCGGTTGTGGTGGTGGCTGTAGCAGTGCTGGTAGTAGAAGTGGTGCTGGTACTGCTGATGATTTCCTCGTTTGTTTGGGCACTGCTTTCGCCGCCAGTATCAGCGCTACTGCCGCCACTGCTGCCGCCGCTGCGACTGCTACTGCTACTCGCCGCATCTGAGGCTGCTACGCCAGCCTTATTGCCGTACAGTACGGAGTTGACGATCTGCGAGGTCTTCGCGGGGTCCATATTGGTAAGGTAAAGCGCACCGCCGTGCAGCTCCGCCACATTGTACGACATGTCGCTGCCGGCAATGAAAACGGGCAAAGATGACTGCACATTAATCGCACCGCCGGCGCCACGCGCCGCGGCGTTGCCCGTCAAGTTGCAGCCCACAAAGCTCGTAACCACCTGTACGGCCTTGATATGTACGGCACCGCCGCCACCGGGACTGCTGGCGGAGGACGCCGTGTCATCGGCGGCGGCGGCGGCGGCGGTCGTGTATGCAGTGTTGCGTGTGAAGGTGCAACGCGTGATGGTGACGTGGTTGGCATCGCGCGAGGCTTCGATGCGGACTGCACCACCCGAGCCACGAGCTGTGTTGCCGTCAAAGACGACGTCGCTGAGGTCGATGTCGCCTGAGCCTGCAAACGCAAGTCCTCCACCACCACGGCCGTTGTTACCATCGAAGCCGCCGCCCACCATCGACGTTGTGTCAACGCCATTGAGGAAAAACGCGCCCCCATAACGTGCGGTGTTGTTGATCGCCGTGATGTTGGCGAGCTGTAAATTCCCCACAGATATGAAACACGTGGCGCCGCCATCACGGGCGGCCCTGTTGCCCGTAAAGCTGCATCCCTCAAGACGCGCCTGCATGACGGTACTCAGCCACAGTCCGCCACCGTCGCTAAAGTCCGGGCTGGGGTTACCCAGCTTGTCGGTCATCCGGCCACGGACGTTGTTGTCGAAGCGAAAGTCGAACAGCTCAAGGGTTTTTGATCGCTCGATCATGAGGCCGCCGCCACCCGAGTTGTCCCTGACCGCACCGCCCATCATCGAGACGACGGCGATTGCGCTGATCATGGCCGCCTGCCCTAGCTGCATGCTTGTCGTACCCACTAGGCGAAGATCCCCCGCGGTAATACTGCCGAGTGACGTCGCGTTGCCTCGGGCTAGCCGCGCCACAGTGGTGACGTAGAGTGCACCCGAGTCGAAGACCGTGTTTTCGACGAACGTCGTGTTGTTGAGCTGCACTGCGCCGTCTGGGCCGTCGATCGCGATGCACGCGACGGCGCCGTTACAGACCCAAGGGATATTGACGACGCTCGGATCGAACGGCGGAATGTGGTTTCGCTCGACAAGCACTTCGGAAAGGTTCGCGACCCGGACTCCGTAAGCCAGGAGAGCCGCGGGACCGGAAGAGTGATCGACGAGTGTCACATTTCTGGCTTGAAAGTGAAGCTCCAGCGCCCCGTTATCAAGGCTCCCGGGAACAAGCCGTACTGCCGCCAGGCCGTACGATCCAATATTGCCGTTGAATGTCGTATTCTGCACGTCGATTCGTACGACAGCCGGATCAGTACCATTAGCAAGGAGCAGCAATGTCCCCGGTGGCATTGGGATGCGGCCTGTGAGGCGAATTGCTGGGATGTACGCGGCCGTGTTGGCGTCGAAGGTTGACGAGGCGACGCGAAGATTTGCGGGCCCACCAGCAAAGGCCTGCAGAAGCGCGCCCGAGCTTAGCTGACCGGTGTTGTCGGTGAACCTGCTTCCCGTGATGGTGACATTGCAGTCATAGCCAGGTTGCCTGCTTGGACAGGACACGGCGAGCGGTGGCGAAGCAATGCCGCTGGTTACGCCGGTATTCTGCTGAAAGGAGCAGTCACTGAGGGTCAGCGAGCCACGAAGCTCCGGAACCAAAAGACCTGAAGCGGTGAAGGCGATGCCGCCAAGCCCTGGAATCGGCCGGACAGCGTTTTGCACCTGTGGGCAGAGCGAAAGCCCAAGCTTAAATTCGGTGTGGTTCTCCAAAATTTTATTAGTACTGAATCCATAATTTTTCGCTGTTTACAGGAGGCAGGGAAAGCAAACCGGTTTGCTTACCGCGGCATGGTTGCCGGAGAAGGAAACATTCCGAAGGGACCAGTTGACGGGAGGTGATGATGTTGCTGGAGTGTCAGGGCTTTGAAGTATCACAGCAGTGCCCTGGCAGTCGCTGATGTGTAGGTTGGCCAGCCGAACAACTGTGACGTTGAGGATGAGCGCAGAAGAAGCCAAACTTCCGCAAGCCAGTACTGGCCATTCGCTAGCATTTGCCGCTTCTGGGCCCTCCAGAATGAAACTTGATAGCCCAGAAGTCGCCGCGGCAATTAGCGGGGCTTCAATGGTATACAGACGAGCCGGCACTAACCGCAATCGCATCTCAGATTCATTCCTAGACATCGAATTTTGTAATTGCATGACCAAATCTTCGTATGAGCTTATGACTTCGAAATACCCGCCCTGGGCCGCGATAATGGGCAAAGCCAGGAA
Source organism: Volvox carteri f. nagariensis (assembly GCF_000143455.1). Taxonomy (NCBI): domain Eukaryota; kingdom Viridiplantae; phylum Chlorophyta; class Chlorophyceae; order Chlamydomonadales; family Volvocaceae; genus Volvox; species Volvox carteri. Next base: position 1,023,255 of record NW_003307566.1, read on the forward strand.
AACCCAGCCCAACGCCCAACCTGAGGGCACCATTCTGGAGTTATCAGCTCATCATAACAGTACACTCAGTAACAAAATATATGTACGATCACATTTTATCATAAATCATTGTCAAACTCATTTCTGTCAAAGGCTTGAGACGTATTCTTATGGAGATACCAATAGTGATTAATAAATATTTGTAAGGGGATATTATTAATACGGGTCATGCATTGCATTGTGGCTGTAAGACCTCATTTTAGTCTTCAGCGACTTGATGCATGCCGTACAAGCTGCAGCCAACAGTGGGGCGGTTGATTCCGAAAAGTAGCGCTCACTAACCACGAGACCTTAGTCGTACAAACGACGAATTTGAACGTAAAGGTAACAGAGCTTGTAATTTAGGCTAAAGAGCTCATAACGGCGGTGAACCAGAATGCGAGTCAACGATGAAAAAAAGGTCGTTGTAGAACTGCCCTGTATGCCCCGAATACCAATACTTTACTACTTCATTCTCACATTAATTTCCTTCTCGAGCACGTCTTCGGGGGGAACTTCACGCCAGGTCAGGTAGTCCACATCGCAGCAAGCGAAGCGCGCCAAAATGGCCGACGCGTGTAAGCGCGTTCATTTTATCTGCATCGCCTGCAGATTCTTCAAATTCGCAGCTCAACAAATCAGTCAACTCCCAATGACTGCGTAGGTATGCAGATTCAGGCCCTCGGCCGCCGCAAAATGTTGGCACACTCCGCAATCATTCTCCACGCGCCGTTTTCTGCCGCACGTCAGAACCTTCTTGCAGAAAGTACCAAGACCTAAAGCTCTACATCAAGCCATTCCGCTGTACCCTGCCGCCAGCGCCACCGCCACCGTTGTCCACTCCGGATCCGGTACCTCCCGGTACTGCACCGGCGCCTATCCTCGCGGTCTGTAGCGAATGGAGGACGCTCGCAGCAGGCGACACCTGTGCGAGCATCGTGAAGCTTCTTGCCTTACCCTCCATCAGCTTTCTTCAGAGGATTAATCCCGCATTAAACTGCAGCGCACCTCAGGTATCCCGTACCGGTATAAAAAGCTTTTAAAAAGATACGACATTTATTTGCCCGTACCTGTACGAACAATCCATACCATACCTGTATGTATATATCTACTTCACTAATCATAATCACATTTGCTAGCTCTAGTCTCCTTTGCGTGTGTCTATGAGAGACACACACCGCACGCACACACACGTACACACACACGACGCTTTGCGTTTTGAGACAAATCCGATGTCTTTTTCTTTAATCGCTGACTGACTCACGGCCTTCTCACAATTTGCAGGTTGGCTTGGTGCTGTGTGTCAACAAGTTCAGCCAGTGGGCCATCCCCAACTGCCTTCGTTTCGTCACCATGTGGGATAAATACAGCTGCGCGTCAGTCATAACCGCTAATGCTGCCACGCTGCCGTACGGCCTCGACGATCTGGCCTACTGCAATACAGGTAAGGCCTCCTGGGCCTTCCTGGTACAGTTTGGCGGAGATTGGGGTCTGGGTGGATGGGTGCGGGCTGCTCTGCTGCCCCCTAAAAGATGGAGTTCAATCATCTGTCCATTACATTTCATCGATCTAGTGGGCACGGGTGAGTGCGGAGCGAGGCTGTGGAGTGGTTGAGTGCGGCGTGGGGGCCTTTCCTTCGGGCATGCTGGTGGTGCGACTGCCGGTACTGTACGGTTTCGAGAACTAATTAATATGGGAGAGCCCTGCGATGGGAGAGCCCTGCGGCTGAGAGCTCAGAACGATATGGCATGGCTTTGCGGATTCGCCACCAGTGCGGAGAGGACTCGTCGTGGGCTCCTCCGTGTACCCACCCTCGATGTGTCTGTCCGTCTGTCCACCTATCCATCTGTCTGTCTGGCTGCTTCCTGAAAGGATCGAAAAGCCCTCGTTACTGGCGGTCTGTTTGGCGCATGCAGGCCTGAACTGTGACTACCTGCTACGAGGAATGATCGTCTGCGTCTCCTGCTACTAGGGTAGGAGCACTGAGAGTGCGTGTACAGGGGAACCACCGGTGCCAGCGCAGGGCGCCGGGGGGAAGGGGAAGGGGGGGGGGGGAAAGACGAACCACGAACGAGAAAAGCTGCTGCCGGGGAAGGGGAAGGAAAAGGGGGGGAATGAGGGTGCGGATCCGTTGTGCCATGACCTGGTGCCTTTGCGAAAATAATGACAGGCACCGGCTTAGCACCTAGCAATGGTGTTCCTTCTTGATGAAATTCACGCAGGACATCACGTCCTGATCAGCGGCACAGGGGCCCCCGTGATTGTCTATTGATTGCGCGGAGTAACGCGGGGGGTGGTCACTTGGGGGTTGGCGGCTGTTGGCGCCAGAGGCGCATTAAACTTAGGGCAATGGGGGAAAGGGCGAAGTAAAGGTGGCACGGAAGGTTAAACATATCTGGGCTGCACGCTTGCTTGCGATGACGGCTGGCGGAAGAAAACATGAATTCATGGCATTCTATTAGGACAACAAGCTTTAGTCAACTGGTCTAGGGCACAGCAGGGTGGTGATGAATGCGTGTGTAGTGGGAGGCGGGAGGAGGAGGAGGAGGAGGGGAGGGAGGATAATGCCGCGTAGAATTTGCCATATGCATGTCCGAGCATAATAGGAGGGGAAATAGGCCAGGATGAAATCCTGGAATTGAGGCGCAGCAGCTGCAGGGACTCTGGTCTAGCGGTAGGTATCGTTTTCGAAAAACTATTATGTACGCGTGCGTGTGTGAGGGTGCGTGCGTGCGGCTCGAGAGCGGTAAGCTATGGAAGGCGGTGCGCGTGGCGGCTGCTTTATGGTGGATGCGATGGATGGACTTAATTTATCGATAGAGACGCATACAAAGGCATTTTTGCGAGAACATGAGAGCTGCTTGTGTGCCTTAGGAAATGAGTTACGCTCAGAAGGCCTAGGCCCTACGTCTGGCATGTAATTAGCCTTACATTACAGGGGTGTATGAGCGGTATGGAAATGGGATTAGACCAGTCTGGACAGCTTGTCGCAAGGTGCATGTGAGCTTGGCGCAAAATTTCGTTGGGATCTCAACGATAAGTATATACGTACAGTAGTTGCAGCAGATGATTTTGAGATAGTTATCGGTTAGGTTTTGTTTTCTTTTTCCTTAGTCGCGCTCTTCCTTTGCTAATCCTGTAAGTGGTGACGTTTTGGAGCTTTGCGTTGTTTGTAAGAGGGCCCTCGGACGTTGTGGGACACGCAGCGCTGTTGGCGAGTCACCCGGACATCGGTGAGCCTCCTTACTGCCTTGAGCACCTTTGCGGCCGCCTAGAAGTTCTAAGAAGACCAGCCAGGTTCGTGTCGGGGCAGGTACGCCCTCTGGAGTCTAACTTGGGCTGTGGTCCTCTGAGGTGATTCGGCTTTCGGGAGGATTGCATACTCGCCGAGATTTTATAGCTCGTAGACCATGAACATTTAGACCGTGGAAGAGCCTCGCCGCGCAAGCCTTTAGTCATGGTAGTGAGGTTTCGTTATCTCTTGGGATGCTGCGGACTGAACAACCGCAGCCCTGATTGGATCCGCAGCCTATTCTGAAAATTTGAAGAGAGACTACATCACGCCGATGTAGTTCGCTTTGACGCTCCAATCTCCTGGACAGCGTCTTTGTCACATAACATAACATATTCCATGTCTGCGCACATGGCTCTTGTTTATGCTTCCCAAACCTTTCCTTGGAATGCGGCTGGCGCGCTGGCGGTGGGTGCAGGTGCCACACTAGCGGCCGTTCAACTTCTTTAAGCTGCCGGCTGCCTCTCGTTGCAAGAATCTCTTGCATAATGATATATTCGTTCAGATCAAACCTCTAAGGATTATTTTAGACGGACGTTAAGCTTACTCAGGTTTTTTCTTGGCTTAGGGGCATGCAGATTTTTTCGATTCGGTTAGGGACGTTTTCGTGAAGACCGCCTGCTCCGAAGCCGAAACGTCCAAAAAGGCTGGCCCAACCCGAATTTCAAAGCTGATGGACTCGGAGCCTAATTACCCACCTTTTATCGACCGCAATTTCTTTGCTCTGCTCTGACTGGCTGCACAACGCATGATGGCCGATATGAGGCTTGGCGATTCGCAGTTTCCCGCCTCGGGGTCACAGCAGGCCGATCTAACTTTTGGGCTTGACGCAAACAGCGTTTTGGCGCGAATCGAAACAACGGTTGAGGCTATGGTTACGGAGATCGCAGAAGGCGGCGTTCCCAGGTTGCAGCTGGGCTCCCGTCCACGGGCGCGAAGCCGGCAGCACCACCAGCAGCAGCTGCAAGAACGCGGCGTAGAGCGCTGCCTGCTGAGCAACCAAGGCGCTGCAGCACTTCCGTATGCTCGCGGTCGGTTCTGATGATTGTAAAAAGATCCAGTTATCTTCCCAAACACCTCTAGAAGACAGGACAGTGCCCTTCGTTCCTGCATCCCCGACAATATATAACGGAGTTTTGTTTTCCGGATTAAAGGAGACATTTTTGTCACGAGTTGATCCAGTATTATGACCGTCGTTTATTTATTTATTTATTTGCTCAAGCAGCATGTAGCTCTCTCTCTAAACATGACACACGCTTCCCATAACCCTTGGATGGGGCTCGTATGCCACGCCGCGCCGCTGCCGACCCAAATGGAGCCGAAACACAACAGCTCTTCCCCCCGTCCCCTCCAACTTTCCCCCCTCGGCTGTATTTGCCACGCTGGCTGCGCCTCCACAGTTTTGGCGGTCCTTAATGCCGTACACGACCTCCTGCGCCAGGGCCGTCAGGCCACGCAGCGGGACCTGTACTACACGGTACGAATTGCGTGCACCCGTACGGCAGCCGCATAAATCCACGTGCAGTTTCCGTGCCAGAGCAGTATTTTCCGTGCCCATTAGTGTCGTACGCTGACACATGCAAATGCATGTATATATATACGGATGCTGCCACCACCATCGCCTCCTTAAGACGACCGCACACCTATTTTCCTCCACACAAAAAAACACGCCGTACAGACACATTTCCCCTTCCCTCATGTCGGCCCCTCCCCAACACGCACTTTGTAAATATCAAGTAATGACGTCATGAACGGTTCCGAGGCCGCCCTCGGTTCCCCCCTCAATCCCCACCATCACCACCTGCCGCCCATCCTGCTGTCACAACTGCCATCTTACTGCAATTCGTACTCTTACTAGTGCTCCTGCAATTGCTGATACTGTCGCTGCCGGTGCTACTGTTACTGCTACTGCTGGTACTGCTACTGACGGTGCTACTGCCGTCAGCTGCTCAAGCCACCGTTGTTCTGCACCCCGCGGGACGTCAACTCCGCGCTTGCTGACGCCGCGGCGCTGGTGGGTGTGCCCCGCAGCGGCCTGGGGGTGACGTGTGCGGGGCGTGGGGCGGTGGCGGGGCGGCTGCAGCTGCGAGACGGACCCGCTTCACCCTGGGTGGACTGCAGTACCGCCGGTGGGAGTGGGTGGGTACGGGGGGCAGGGTGAACGGGTGAATGGTGGGTTTTGGTGGTACGATCGATCTCCGCCTTCTTCAACCCCTTCCTTTACATCTTCTTTATATCCTCCTTGACCTCCCCCTCCCTCGACCTCCTCCTCCTGCTAAACCCCTCCTGCCTCTCACACCCCTCACACACTGCTTCCCCAGGTCCTTCAGGTCGGGCACTTCCGGGCGACATGGCCACCATTGCCAGGTTCGGATTGCAGCTCATGTCACCCGCAGCAGCAGCAGCAGCAGCAGCCGGGGGATCTGCTGCTGCTGCTGCTGCTGCCGGCGGTAGTGGCGGCGGTAGTGGCGGCAGTTGCTATTTGCTGGTGGTCGAGAAGGACGCGGTGTTTCAGAGGCTTGCTGAAGATCGTATTTGGGACCATTGTGAGTTGGGAGGTGGGGAGGTTAGGAAAGAGAGGGGGAGGGGGGAGATGGAGGGGGAAGTGGAGAGCAGGGACTTGACGCAAAAAAAACAGTAGTAGCAGCGCTAGCAAGTAAAACAGGCCGATGGTTTGGCCGTACTGATTACGTAGTTATGCAGAGCAGATTTATTCGAATATCGGGCCCCCAACCCCAACCCCCACTCACCCCCCCCTTTCCCCCCCCCGAAACACACAGTGCCGTGCGTACTGCTAACCGCTCGCGGCATGCCTGATTTGGCAACCCGCGCCTTTGCCGCGCGCCTAGCCGCCAGCTTTCCGGCCCCCCGACTGCAACCCGTGGGTTTGGTAGACTATAACCCAGCAGGGGTGGTAATCCTGGCGACGTACAAGTACGGTAGCGACCGCCTGGGGCCCGAGGGCCGCGCGTAAGTTGTACGATATAACGGTCGGAAAATGTACGATTGTGAATACTGTGCATCGTGCGTATCGCATATGGCTTAGCGCGCGGGGGGTGTTGTGGCGCGGGGGGAGGAGGCGCGGGTGGCGATGACTTGGTGAGGAGGTGAAAGGGGAGGGGGAGAAAAGGAGGGGTGGTGGGAGCCCGTATGAGCGGATGTGTGGATGGGTAGGGCTACGGACATCACCCGCGGTGGCGCGTGCCAGTACGGTGTCGTACGGCCATCACCGTACGACATTCACTTTTGCGTCAACGGGCACAAGGGGTGATCTTTACCTGCGTGTCCACGTCTGTCCGTCAGTCTGTCGTTAAGTTGGTAGGTACGCTGGCACTGGCGTTAGCACAGTGATAACTCAGCTTCTGGCGGTTCAGCTGGCTGTGAGACGTGGCGGCGCAGGGCACTCCTATAGGTTCTCACAAAAGATTAGGTCCAACTAGTGTGTCCGACGCGCCATAAAACACACACACACACATTTACC
>NW_003307566.1:1030095-1048954 GCF_000143455.1 Volvox carteri f. nagariensis
CCTTGCCCCCACTTCACTCGTTCGTGGTTCGTCTTCCCCCCCCCCCCCCGCCTCCACGCCTCCCAAACTCGCCACCACGGCACCCACCCCCTCAACCTCCCTGGAGTCAGTCATTTGCTGCCGGGGCTTCGTTGGCTGGGTCTCCGGAGCCGTCAGCTGGCAGATGTGGAGCACCACCACCTGCAGCCGCTGTCTGAACGGGACAGGGTTATGGTCCGGGGTCTCAGGGAACGGTTGGGGGACATGGAGCCGGGCTGGGCGGGGGAGCTGGACGTCATGGAGGCGTCCGGGTACAAAGTGAGAAAGTGACAGGGCTGCGGGGGAGAGGAGAGGAGAGGAGGGAGGCAGGGAGGGGGGAATTAAACAGCAGTGGCATCAGTGGCTGTGCGGCTTTGCGTACGAACAATAAAATTGTCGCACGTCGTACACAAGTTGGCAAACGAAGAAAGGGGGGGACGACTATCGCTTCAAACAGACAGACATACAGACAAACATACAGACAAACAGAGTGTATTTTGATATACAAGCCGCACACAACGCAATTACGCGCCGTCTGGCACCATACCGACAGGAAGTCCACGCTCGTTGCCTCCCCCCCCCCTCCGCCTCCCCCTCCCAGGGGGGAGGAAAAAGGGACGCACAGGCAAAGATCAAACACCAGCACACACACTCCGCTGCCCCACACCGCCACAGAGCTCCTCGCCGCAAAGGAGAACAGAAAATGCCCTGGAACGTGCAGAGCCCTGACGAGCCGAAAGCGCAGCGTACGGATGGATTGCCACTGCCGTACCTCAACGGCGCCCATGAAGAATTTGTATGAAAACCCCAATCTAGGGTGTACCTAAAACATGATGTTGAGGCAATAGAAGCAAAGGGCCAACCTTGCCGAGGGAGGGAAGGGAGGGGGCCCTCCGTCAACCATTTCAGCGGTGGCCATATGGCCCGACAGCCACCGCCGCCGTTGCGGCCGCCGAGGCGTTTCCGGCGGCGTCGAAGACGTCAAAACCGGAAATGGCGTCAAATGGAGCGGATTCCTAAGGGTGCTGCGGTCTACGATTAAATTGTTATGGTAGTTGTGGTGGTTTTGATTCTGGTTGGGGTTGAGTTGTAGTTATGGTGGGAGCTATTTGCGCGGATGGCCCCAGAGAGATGGCGCCACGGGTAAGGCCCCACAAGCACGTCCCTTGCTCTTTCCATAACGCTCGTAAACCCCACCCCACCCCACCCCAGCCCAACACACACATACGCACATACACACATACACACACCTTTTGTCCCTCGCCCCCACCTCCCCCGCTGTGCCTTCCCCCCACCTCCTATCTTCAGGGCGACATAGAGGCGGTGTACCGGGGGGGTGTCGGGTACGGGGCACTACAGGACTTAGTCGTACGATCCGTACTGGCTAGGGACCTTGTGTGACCTGAAGGCTCTTAAGGGGCTCGGATTTGATTTCGGCGCGGCCCGGCGGGTGGTGGGCGCACGGAGTTTGCGCTGTTGTTATACGAGCTGGAGCGGCGGATGCGTGCGGTGGTCAGCGGTCAAGGATAATGGACTAGATATATTCGGGTAATGATAACAACATTGTAGTCTTAGACTCCGGCCTACGGTTGTGGTCTATAACAATATATCTTCGCGCGCCTTATGGCCGCGTGACCATAATGCTGAAGGGGCGGGAAATGTATGGGTAATGCTGTGTGTGCAGTATGCAGGGAAAGGGAGCAGCTGCTGCTGCCTTTAGCAGTAGTGCCATCACTACTGCTGCCAGTACTATTGCTGTCACTGCTAGTGCTGCTATCACTGGTGCTGGTGCTGGTGCTGGTGCTGCTACTTCAAGACTATTATTACTACTCTTGTGACTCAATTTATGTCGGGTTACACGCATTTAGGGGGGCCTTACGTTGGGAGGTTAGAGAGGAGGTGGGCCAATCTGAGGGTCACCTGCTCATCATGTAGTCACACGTGTGCGTGCGTGTGTGCCCGTGTGTGTGTGGAGGGGGTTGAGTGTGGGTATGTGTGGGTGTGCGTGTGGGTATGTGTGGGTGTGTGCGTGTGTGCCCTGCTGTGTGTCGAACTGCGGATAGAGTTCGCGGTTCGGCCTCGAAGGCCCTTGGAAATTAAATGGGCAAAAGCAGATGGAGAGATTTACACCAGTAATCTGTGACCGAAATGGCGAAAGCTGGAGCTGTGGCTTGGATAGAACTCAAAACTATATTGGAAAGGATCCGTTGGAGAGTTTCGGGGCGTCTTGCTACGGCTACAGGATAATTAGGAGTTCATGTTAATGAGGTTTGGGCCGCGTAAATATCATGTCAAGGAGGTGTTGTGGCTATATGGCATTGCCAAGCCGCTGCATTGCCGACGCAAGGCACCGATGGCCCGATGGCAAGGATGTATCGCCAAACGGGCGACCTCCAGTTTCAAGGCACAAGGCTACTTGACGTTATAATATAGCAGGGTTTTTGCAGCCGGGTAAAGTCATAGAATGGTTTGCAACTGGGCAGATTTGTAACCGTGCGTAACGCGGTAGTACGCCAGCGGCGCAAGGCAGGGTAACATAGTTGCTCCGCATTGCTGTCTGAATGTAAGATCTTGCCAAAGTCATAATACGAAGAACTTCATGATTGTCGACGGAGCATGGCTGACTTGACTCGAGACTTGTGCCATGGCGGTTGGACCGTACGGGCCATCCATGTTTGACGTCTTCCTGCTGCCGAAGTTGTTAGTTGTTGTCGTAAGCATGTAAAGTTACGACCCTTGCCTTCTAAAACGTAAGTCCAGGTTAGTTGTGATCCGTCGGAACTGATATTGAAAATGCAAGCCTCAGCTGGAGGAGCAAGTGTACAGAGAACATCCGGTTTTCACCCTAAGACGTGCATGTTTTAAAGATACTTAATTTTTACGTTGTCTTTGTTTGAGCAGTCGCCGGAACATCATCTCGGTCGGGCCGCTCTACCGAAACCTTGCGACTGTAAAGGTTCCTCATGTCCATGGACATGTGAAGTAAAATTTCCGCCTATCAAGGGAATCACCGTTGTCGATGGGGCGGAAGAAGGTGACACCGGCGGGCGGAAAGCAGCTTCCCGCCGATGATCTCCTGCGCCTGCTGCACTCTCAGAACCTTGGCAAAATTCGGACGTTGGTGAAGTCTGGCCTAGATCCCAATGGTCTCGTGAGCAATACCAGCTGCTTCGATAATACCACCTGGGTGCTTAAGGACCGGAAGCCGCTAGTTCCGTTGCTGGTCTTCTCCTGCTTTAACGGCGTCCCCGCCGCGGTACTTGACCTCCTCATCCGGCTGGGCGCTTTACCAAATGCCGTCACTGATTGTGGCCTGCCGGCGCCCTTGGCGGTGCTGTGTGCGAAAATCACGGCAGAGGAGCACCGTGCCCTTTTTCAGGTCCGCGTAACGCCATGTGGGCGGGTACACCTAGGGGAGAGTTACTAATAAATGTCGGCGCTGTTCCTTCTGCTGCTGAGCTTTGGCGGATCCTGAATGGAGACCCCATGGAGACCCCAGCGGCCCAGGGAGGCCGGGGGAAAGTCGGTGTTTGAAGGGAGACGGGCGTGTGTCCATGCGGGTATGGACATGGGCAGGGGCAAGGGATGCTGCAGCAACGGGGCCGCTGAGGGGCAACGGGACGGGTTAGGAATCGGGGGGATACCAGCAGCCAGACTCCGCGCCACATTTCCTCTCTTAATCGCCGCAAGTGGCCAAAATATCTCGCTGCATCACGTCACCCTGCCCTCTCCCTTTCGCCGCGCACCAACTCGCCCGCGCGCATTTGGGTCATGCACAGATTTGAATACTCTTCCTACAGCCCCTTACAGCTGCTTCGTGTTGCTCGTTGAGGGGAGGCAACGTTGGCAAGCGAAGAACGACACCCCGCCGGTTGGGTGGTACTGGCCACATGAGGCATTTGACCCAAAATACACAATGCCGCTGATACCCCAGGCCAGTCCCCGCCTGTCGTCCGCCTCCCTGCCAACCTTTGCATAATCTGTTTATCACTGTCCGTCTGCTCATATGCCTCGCTCTCCATTTATTTACCTACCTATCCATTTATCTCTATCTATCCATCTATGTATGTATGCATGTATGTATGTATGTATATGTTCATCTACCTGCCTGTCCATCTATTACCTATCTACCTACCTGCCTGGGCCTGTCCGTGTGGCGGTTTGCATGTATGTATGTCTGCATGCATGTAGGTGTTGCGTCAGCACCGCTGCTCTACCTTCAACTCCAGTGTCTGCTCCGCGCGCAATGACCACCCCATCCACATCACCTGCAAGGTCCTGGACCTGTCGGATTGGACATCACCGCGGAAGGTGGAGGGCATTGGTGAGCCCGCCTCCTCCTTTTCATGGATTGGTTTAAAAAGGATAGGATGAGGGTCCTCCGGAGCAAACTATTGGCGTCCTGGACAAGGATTGAACCTGGAACTTGTGGGTTGTGGGCGTCGTGGACGGCAAAGACCTGTCATGGCAGCCAAGCAGAAGCAGTAGTAGCGATGTCAACAACGCAACGCCAGCCGTGTTTCGAAGTTCTTTCGTCCGAGTTTCGGGCCCGGGCGGCCGGAGGAGAGAGCTACGGGAGGGAAGGGAAAAGGAAATTGAGGGGTTTGTTGGCTCGCTTTTACGTTAAGCCTGTTGGCGGCTAGGCCTCGTAGACTAGGTGTCCTGCCCGTGCCGATCCCTCCTCCCACCTCCCATCTCCTCTGATTCCATGCTGGAGGTCCCATTCCATGCTGGAGGCCCCATAAGGAGGGAAAAATAGAGGAAGAACACCATACAATACCTCCAGTCTTAAAGCCTTTTACTTTACTTAGTGTTTTGACTTTTACTTTGAATTTTACTTTTTTAGCTTTTTTATTGTTACTTTTACTTTTTATTTTTTTGTGCCTGCTTGGCTCGTTGGGTCCCTCAGGTCACGTTTAATTGTCCTTTTGATAGCTTGAGTATTCTTCCTAACTCGCACGCCCGACATGCGTGTTTTTATTGCCTTCCCTCTTGCCCCTCCTCACCATCTCGACCGCAACCGGTTCAGAGCTGCTTATCAAGTTTGGGACTTTCCAGCTTTCGGACGGCGGGCTGGACGAGCGTGCGATGTACGACTTCGTGGCGACAGCTGTACGGCACTCGTGTGGCCATAAACTGCTGGACTGCCTATGGCGGTGAGCTCTCTCTCTCTCTCGTTCGCTCGTTTGTGCGCGTGTGCATGTGGGTTTCTCCATGTGGGTTTTGTTGTTGTTGCGTATGCAATATATATCTGTCTGCGCAAATGTTAATTGGTTCATGCTGAATGTGAAGTTGGAGAAAACTAAGCACCCGCGTGTTCGGTCAGAAGAACAGCTCGTAGTGCTATTCCTGTGTGGGTGGAAAAGAAATCGCATCTCCTCATCTGCAAGATGCGGGAAAAAAAAACCAAATGCCGACGCGGAAAGTACGTGGAACATACCAACTGCCCAACCCCACAGCTCGTTCCCCATCCTTTCTCCTCCTCCCCGTCCTCCCTCGCCCGCCTCACTCACATCCCCCCCCCTTACTCACATTCGCTGCTCCATTTGCCAGCGGTTCATCTTACCCCCCTACTCTCACACATCCCCCACCTCCCACCCCGCCACTCGTCGTCGTCGTCCCCCTCCTCCTCGCAGCCACTTCCCCCAGCAGCTGCTTCCTTCCCTACCAGCCTCCGACTGCCTGCTGCTCCGCGCCCTGGCTGACTCGTGGCTTGAGCCCTTCTGGCGCCGCAGCGCGGAGAGACAACACACCGTCAGTATGGGGCTGGTGCTGAGGGCGCTGCTGGAGCATCCGGCCATGCAGCCGCCGCAGCGAGAGGCCGTCGGTGGGTGATAGCGGGGCGAGCTCCCTTCCGCAGTTCTCCCTACTTTCTGGCTCAGCCTGCAGCACCTGGCTCGTGTTGGAGTGGCTTCTAAGAACTCCCCATTCAAACACATTAGACAATCTCTGTATTACCTGTATACTAGACTATACAGGTAAAATACTGTATACTTTAGTATTATTATACAGTGTGTATCTTTTCCCGGACCGCCGCCTCCTAAGTCCCTTTATCCAAGCACTCGGTCACTCTCCGCTTTGCCCCTTAGATGTTCCCTGATTTTCTTCCCCCCTTCTTTACCGCAAACCCCTCTCCTCCCCCCCCTTGGTTTTCTGCCCTTTCCTCAGCCTACTGGCTCCGTACGAACATGGCTGTACTGCTGTACCGCCCGGAGCTCGTTGCTTTACTGCTGGACCGATGCAGGGTCTGCCCTGCACAGTCAACATCTTCCCGTGCTGCTAGCGGACCTGGCTCCCCGGTTTCGCCTCGGTCAGCAGCAGCGACAGCGGCGGCAGTGCCGCTTCACTTCCACCCGGATGATCGAGACCTGGTGCTCCCCGTGGGGCTGCTGAGTGGGCCGGAGGCGGCGCAGGGAGATGTGCCGCTGGCACCCGGCATGAGCCTTATGTTGGCGTATGTGGTAGATCCGGATGAGCAGCTGGCGAGGCAGGGTAGGTAATGCCGCAGCCACAGCTGCCACAGCTGCCGCCGCTGACGAAGTTACCATGTCCACAATCCATGGCCCCCCCCCCAGGTTTTACGGACACCCCCGCAAACTTGTGCGGAACTTGTAACTTGTTACCATTTCGACATGTTCTGGGTCTTGATGTGCTTCACGTTTCTACGTTTTCCTTACCTGTGGGTATGTATGTCCTCGCCCAGCTTGGCCTGGCCCATCCCGTCTCGAACTGGCTCGGGCTGTTTCGAGTCGGACTTGGCCTGCGCCTAGCCTCTCCCCGCCTAACTTGTCCTGGGTGTTAAACTCAGCAAAGCGTCGGATCCCTCTCGGGTCCTATTACTGTTTTCACCATTTCAAATGGTATATGTGTCGGTCACTTTCCAACACTGGGCTTTAAACCTGTCCTGTTCTGTTTATGTTGGCTCACAGCTCACTTCGGCGCTTGGTTGTAGGTGTGGAGATGTTGCTCAGCCGCGGCGCGAGAGTAGACCTGCCCTGCCTTCTGCGCAAGGAAGTGCTGGGGGGAGATGGAGACGACGAAATCACGCCACTCATGGTACGATGTGTACGGCGTACGACGGAAAACTACTACCTGGGCGTGATGGGAAACGTGGAAACCGTGGGCCGTGGGGGTTTGGCCGCGCTCGCTTTGTGTCGATCTTCGGTAGTGGCGCGGGGGAGGCAGCTACCCTTCCATCCACCCTCCCAGCTACCTACTTTGCCTATACCTTCCTCGACGTCCTCTGTAGTAGCTGGCCGCCGCTGAAAAGGCCTCTCTTCGAGATGCTGGCGGGCGGTCGCGCTTAGCGCATATATTTGTATAGCCTTACTGTGTACCAGCTACTACAACGCCCTCTATATTATGTTATGTTCTTGCTGATTTACTGCTTAACTGACGGCTCCCATGTCTCCCTGCCGCGCAATGCCATGCCCGTTGTCTCAATTCCTGCCCGTCCACAGGCGGCATTCATGCCGTACCACCGCAACCATGCCCTAGGTACGTGGGCCCGGGGGCCAGGGCGGAAAGGGGCGCCGTGGTTTTCGGCTCCTGTTATACACATGCCGCGACCCGTTGCGGATATCTGCGAGACACGCGCTCTGCACCCGACAACGCGGGCGATGTGTTGTTTGCGTGTGTCGGGTAGCCATCCGGGCTGGCATACGGTCCGTAATGTATTGTATTGTATTGTACGGAAGGTTTATTGTTTATTACCTGTGCCTGTGTAGTGCTGCTTATCCTCCGCCCAGTCACGGGTGGCGCATGGTCCCACGTTGCCCACTTTTTCACTTTTTCACTCTTTCCTCCCACGCCCTCCTCCCACGTCCTCCGCTCGCCGACGCAGTGGAGCTGCTGTGGCAGCGCTACATGGAGACGCAGCCAGCCCTCGCTACGCAGGAAGCAGCTATTGGGATGCGAGCCGCTGCCCATTCGCTCTGTCTTAGACTGCCTGGATGGAAGGGGCCGTTGGACAGCGCGGCGCGTGCCGCCGCTGCCGCCGCCGTCAACGCGGCCAAAGCTGCCGCCGGAGGTGGCGGCGGTGGCGCCGTTGCCACTGCAGCGGTTACCGCTGCCACCACCGCTGTAACCACCCCTGGGTCGTCGGTGATTGAGGCCACGCCACTGGACTGCTCCAGGGAGCGGTTGCTGGATTTGCTGGACAGCAACGTCTTGGATTACGTGGACAACCGAAATCTGGATCTAGTTGAGGTGACGCTGGCGGAGCTGTTGCCGCAGCTGGCAAGCCTGTCGCCATCGGCCGCGGCGGCGGCGGATCTAGACGATGATCAAGGCGCCGCTGGCGGCAGTGGCGTTACATTGAGTGACGGCGGTATTGGTGATCGCGGTGGCGGCGACGGCAGCCGGAGCGCAGCATGCGGTGGCGGTCGTAGCGACGGAAAAGGCGCGGCAGCCAACCTCGCCGCGCAGCTGTCTGTTGTATCGGAGCGCCTGGAGCGTGCACATGCATGCCTGGACGAGCTGTACGATAGCGAGCGCAGCGATGCCGAGCTGGCCAACGACCCGGAGGTCTGGCGCGCGGAGGCGGCAGTTGAAGCGCTGGCAGCTGTGCAGCGCTGCCTGCAGCGCGCCGCCACCGCCGCCGCCGGGGGCGACGGCGACGCCTCGGCGAGATTTCGCTGCGAGCTGTCTACTGGGGTAGCGTTCGTGGATGTGGTCGCGGCGCGAATCGTGGGTCAGCCGGAGTGGGGCTTTTCTCGAGGGTTGCTGCTACAGCTGGGGCTGTGCCAGATGCGGCGGGCTCTGCGATCGCTGCAAGCCGCGGCCGGCAGCGGCGGCGCCGCCGACAGAGGCGCTGACGGCGGCGTGCAGGGCGTGGAGGCACAGATGGAAGTTCTACGGCTGTATTTTGAGGAGCTGCTGGCCGACACGTCGGTTTCGGAGCGGCGGCTGCTTGAGGACCTGGTTTCGGCGCTTGAGGCGGCGGAGCGGGAACGCGATCTGGAGGAGGCGCAGGTGGCGGAGGAGGTTGCCGCCGCCGCCGCCGCCGCCGCTGCGGCTGCCGTGACGACGGCGGCGATGGAGACGAATACAGAGGCCAGCCATGCCTTGCAGCCGCCAAGGGCCACCGAATACGGGTCGATGGCTGAGATCCCGTATGATGCCAATCCGTCGGAAGCTTTGCTGCGAGGCATGACGAAACCGCTGTCACCGCCGCCGCCGCAGCGGCAGCAGCAGATGCATGAGGTAGTGGGGAGATGTGAGCAGGAAGAAGCGCAACAGGAAACGGAGGGGCAAAATATTGATGTTGCCCTTGTTCCACGGGCTGGGGTGGAAGGCGGTGATGGTGGTAGCGACGGCTGCGGCGGCAGCGCCGGTCAGCAGCTTTCGGCCTGCTCCTCTAGACACCCGAGCAGTAGCAGCTGTCGCTGTGACAGCAGTAGCAGCAGCGGCGTCAGCGGCAGTGTGGGGAACATCGGGGGGCCTGAAGCTGCAGCCGCTGCGACAACCTTGCCCGTGGTGGCCGATTCCACGGCAGCGACTGCAGCCGCCATGGCGGCGATGCGTCAGGCCTTCCTGACGCCGCAAGCCCGTGCGGCGATGCACAGGGCAATGCTTCCTGGTGAGTCGATGGGGGAATGGACAAGCGATGATGAGGACGGAAGCGACGGTGGTGATGATGATGATGATGATGACGACATCGGGGTGGGCGGCGGCCGCGGCGGCAGTAGCAGCAGTGCGGAGTCCTGGCGGCGGCAGGCCAAGGATGTTGCCGTCAGCGCTCGCGGCGTCGGCGACGCTGTCGCGGATTCAGGCGCAAGCCAGGGCAGTAACGCTGGCTGCAGCAGGAGCATTTTTGCAGGGCGAGGTGGCAGTGGAGTAAAGGGGAAAGGTAGCTGCAGCACTCGGCGGTGCGCCTTGGAGAACGGTAGCGATACCCTTGGAGCTGGCCCAGGCCGGCAGTGCAGTCAACTGTCGCCGAATTTGGCGAAGCCGCCGCCGCCGCCGCCACAGCAGCAGCAGCAGGCGCAGCAGATGCGGCAGGTGCAGCAGCGGCGGCGACGTCTTAAGCTCGTCGGAGTCGTTGACGGTGGCGCAGCCACCGGGCGACGCCGCCGCGGCCGTCGCTTGTACGGCAGCGAGAGCGGCGCCGAGCGACCGGAGGGATTCTCCACGCCAACTGTGGATGGCTGGCGAGACCCGGATTTGCTCCTGGGAGGGCTAAATGTAATGTCCCTGCCGCCGAATATACGGCACGGCAGCGGTGGCTGCGGTGGCAGCGGCAGCTCGTCCGACAGCTCTGGCAGGGAGCTGGCGCCGTACGAGTACCTTGGCGCTGCCGTTATGTTCCAAGACTACGAGGACAGCGGCAGCGGCGGCAGCAGTGACGCGAATGCCGGTTTCGGCGTCGGCGTGGGCGTCAGATGCAATGGTAGTGCAGCGAGCAGCGCATACGACACACCGTCGGAGGGCAGCGGCGGCGACGCGGCGTCGCTGCTGGAAGCGCAAGCTCGTGGCTGGAGCGGTGGCGGCGCCGC
Source organism: Volvox carteri f. nagariensis (assembly GCF_000143455.1). Classification (NCBI taxonomy): domain Eukaryota; kingdom Viridiplantae; phylum Chlorophyta; class Chlorophyceae; order Chlamydomonadales; family Volvocaceae; genus Volvox; species Volvox carteri. The sequence goes on from NW_003307566.1 coordinate 1,040,610, forward strand.
CGACGCCGTTGTCGCGGCCGCCGCCGCGCCCCGACGGCTCAGCCACAGCTCTGACCAGAGCTCGGAGCTGTCGTACGGCAGCGCGCAGGGCGGGTACGGATCTGTGCATGGTTACGGTCCTGAATACGGACTTGAAAGTGTCGGCGGCGACATGGGTGCGCTCGATTCCGGCGTGGCAAACCGCCCGACCTGCGGCGGTAGCAGCAACAGCGGCGGCGGCGGCGGCGGCGCCAGCCGCCGTGACATGCATACCATTGCCGCAGCCGCTGCGTTGGCGATGGCCTCGGCCACCGGTGGCAGTGGCCCGGCTCCGCTGCCGGCGCCGCAGGGTGGCGGCAACATTACCCAGCAACGACGGCATCGCAACGGCAGCGGTCAACAGTCCAAGCACGCCGCCATGCGCAGCCTTAGCTGCCGCGCCGCCTATGCGGCCGGACCGACGGTTGCGGTGTCGTATTACGAAAGGGCTAACGGATGTGACAGCGTTACCAGCATGGAACAGAGCGGCGACCTCCGTGGCCTCCGGACCTCTGTGCCTGACGGCAGCGGCACCCCATCCACTGCCGGCGTGAATGCCATGGTGTTGATGGCGGAACGTCCTCTCGCCTGCCACGTCTCTTCTTCTACTTCCTGTCCTTCCGCTTCTGCCGCCTCATCGTCGTCGCCGTCCGGCGCCTCTTGTTGCTCTTCCCTTGATTCCACGCGTGCCTGTATCGTACACAAGCCTTTCGTCGCCACTGCCGGCGCCACTGAGGCCCGCCGCTGGTCACGTGTCCCGACGAAGCCCCATGTACAGATCCGGGCCCTAGAGCCGCCGGCAGCGGTGGCGGCGGCGGCGGCGGCAGCAGCAGCTGTGCTGCAGCCGCCATCGGAGCGGCATACGGCATCCATCCATACCTACAGCCGCCCTCCCGAGGGCGGCGGCGGCGGCGACAGCAGCGGCGATGAATACGTGCATACATATGACGCCAGCAACGAGTATGCTGCGGAAGGCGTATGTATCATGAAGCCGACGGGATCTTCTGCAGCGGCAAAGGAGGATTCCGCGGTGAACGGCCGTCAACGGTACGACGCCAACGCACCCGCGTATGGCGACCTTGACGACAGCGGTGTCGGCCTTGGTAGACGCGGGGATGTCCGTAGCGGCGGCGGCGGCGCCGCCGCCGCCGCCATCGGCGCTACTGCAAGGGCGGAAACTGCAGGAGGGCGGCGGCGTGCGGTGGTGCGTCGTACACGTGCCAAGCAAACTCCACTGGTGGTGGCGGAGGCTGCGTCGCCGCTTCGCCAGCAAGCAGCTTCATCACCGCCGCCGCTGCCGGCGCTGCTGCTGCCACAAAGCTTTGGTCTGCGCTCCTGCAGCGATGCAAGTGCGGGGAACGAGACGGAGAGCAGTGACAGCGGTGGGAGGCGGCGGCGCAGCACCAGCAAAGTGTCGTACGGCTCTGACGGCTCCGTCGTCGCCACCGTCGCGCCGGTGCGGCGCCGGCCAACAAGCCAGCGAGGCCACAACGTGGCTCGTATTTCCCAGGAGGGTGCCGGCGACGCTGGAGGTAGCGCTGACGGCGACGGTCACAGTGGCAGCAGCAACAGCAGCAGCAGCAGCGTCGCGTATTGTCCAGGGAGGGATGAAACCCTAAGAAACCGAGGTGCGCGGCTCGGCGGCAGCGGCCGCGGCGGCGACGACGTCGGAGATGAAAATCGTCATGGAAGCGGAAGCGAGGACGGAAGCCGTACGACCGCCCGCGTTGCGTTCGGGGGGAGTTGCTGTAGCCGAGGTTGCGAGGGTGGGGACGGTGCCAGCGCGAGGCGGCGTCGGTGTCAGCGGCAGCCGCCGCCGTTGCCGTCGCCGTGGGTCGGCCGCCAGCGGCGGCCTGCCGCCAGTAGCAGCGGTGGCGGCGGTGCCGGTGAGGATGTAGACGCTTCAGACGACGCGAGTAGTACGTCGACTCAAGAATGGCCGCCCCGGCGGCCGCCTGCCATCGCCAAGAGCATAACCCTCGCTGCGGGGTCCTTCCCTGACGTTAGTACTGCTACAGCCGTCGCGCCGATTGCTACAGCCGTCGCGCCGATTGCTACAGACGCCAGGTGCGCCGTGACGGCTATTAGAGACGTGGATGAGGGGGCATGGATGCGGACACCGCCACGGCACCGTCGCGGTTTGTACGGCAGCTCCGAAAATGACTCTGATGCGCCTGGCAGCGTCGGCTTCTCCGGCAGGCGGCCAGAGCACGGCAGCTCCGAAGACTTTGGGTCGGGTTCTGGATCTGAAACGGAGCCGGGCGGCAGTACCGAAGGCAGGCGCACCACTGCGACGCGGTCCTCGACGGTGCCGCAGCCGGCACCGCCGTCGCTGCCGTTACAGTCCGGATCGAATTCTGAATTCAGAGGTAATGATAAGTGCCGCTGTCGGAGCGCAAGTGCGACCTCTTCCGACAGCTCCGTTACCAGCAGACCGACTCCCGTTGGGGGTAATGCTGTGGCGACGCGGCCAGAATCTCTGGTAGCGGCGGCGGGGCGGCGGCGGTGCGCTGCCGCAGCCGACGGCGCCATCGACGCGGTGGCGGCTTCGGAGGAGATCTCAATCTCCAGGTTATGCCTTGCGGCACCATTCACCGCCGCCGCCGCCACCGCCGCCACCGCCACCGCCGCCCCAGCAGTAGCCGTACTGGCGGAGGAGAAAGAGGATGGTAGTGACGGTGACAGCAGGGGCTACGGCTCCGTCACCGAGGGTGTCGGCGCCGACCATAACGGCGTTGACGGCGACGACGAAGATGGCTCCCCGGATATGAGCGGCCGCCGCCAGGTCAGCGGGCGCCCTGGGTCCCCCTCCCCAGCTCTCCGGCCCCCCCCGACCTCGCCCCACCTTCTCCCCCCCTCATCTTCCCTCCGTCCGTCGCCGACGCGCTCATCCGTACCTCTCGATCCGCCGCCGCCGCCGCCGCCGCAGCAGCAGCAGCATTGCCCTGTGGCATCGGCGCAACCGCCTCCGGAGGTGGCGGCGCCGGCGCCGGCTACGGGGCCCGTTTCTCTATCTGCACACACCGCCGCCGCCGCCGCTGATAAGACGCTGGCGGCGCTCCTCTCCAACCTGGCCACCTCTGCTAACGTACTCCCTAGGCCAGCTGGCGCAATACCAAACAGGGGCTCAGACCCGATTGGGGCCGCCAGTGGCGGCGGCGGTGTCAAGAGGCCGCGGTCGGGGGCATGTACTTGGTTTGGGGACGGAACGGCCGCCGCTGCCACTGCTGCTGCTGCTGCCGGCGGCAGCATGCCATCTAGCTGCTGCTACGTGCTCCGGCTGAGTGGTGGCGGTGGTGCCGCTGCTGGGGAGTGCGCGGGGGTGCCGCCGCCGGATGCAGTGATGCGGGTGGGGGGTGGGGGTTGGTGGTGGGGTTGGTGGGGTTTGCTTGGTTGAGTGGGGCCAGGTAGTTCGTGCATGAAAGGGTGGGTACTTGGGTATAGCTTTATGTGCACTGGTTAGCTCCTGCCTGCTGGGGGGCTTTGGGAGCTGGTTGGCTGGTTGGCAGATTGGGCTTGATTTACTTGTGTCGGGGTGAGGATCGAATGAGGATATACAACGAGAGTATTTAGTTTGGCTGGGTGTGCGAATCGATTGGTTTGGCTGGGTTTGGATCTCCCCCTTCCCCTCCCCGTCCTTCCCTCTTTTCCCACCTCTTTACATCCTCAAGCCTTGAAACCCCAGTCGCTTGCTTGGCAGCGTTGGCAGCAACATTTCGTACCTGGGAAAGGAAAGCAAGTCCCTTTTCAGTTGGTTTTCATCCTAGTTTGGCCTTGCCTTAACTGCTTCGCTTGGCGCCAGGCGTTGTCGAATGGACCTTGTGGCCCCGAGGCGCTGTACAGCTGGGCAGGGGAGCTGCGGACTGCGCTGGTGACGTCATCGGGGTGAGAGAATACGTATGATTGTTTTTTGTCGTGAATCGGATTAATCTTGGGCAAATTAAATCGATCGCGATAAATTAATAATCGAATTGTTCAACCCACTGCCTTTTACGCGATGAACGGAGATTTGCTGGGCGGGGGGGGGGAGCTTTGAACTGCAGAAGGTCTTTGGAATAGGCGCTTGCCGTCCACCCGGATGGGCAGTTGTTCTGTCTACTACCCGTAGGATCCCCATGGCAATGTACCCCGATCGACCCCAACCGATTACGGGGAACCTTTTTTTGTTTTTTCATTTCGCCGCTCATTTATCTGGGCTCATTTTCATTATATTCCTTTTGTGCAGGTGTGTGCACCAGCGGCTCTTGGTGGTGGCGGACAGCACCACCCGGGCCCCCGGACCGACCTGGCTGACGGCGCTGCGCGCTGCCGTCGCAGGTGCCGTACTGGGTCCCGTTCTCGACGGGGCCGGTGCGGGCAGCGGTGGCGGCGACGCGCGCTCGGGCGGCGGGCGGCGGCGGGACCACCCCATGGGTGGTGGTGGTCGCCGCCGCTACTGCCCGGATTGGCTCCGCCAGACGGTGCTACTGCTGCCGCTTAGCCACCTAATCGTGCCGTACGGCGGGTCGTATTTGTACCAGGCGGCCTCCCGGGCATACCAGGGTAAGACCACCTTTGGTAGACGTTTCGCGCATGAGATGTGATTGTTTGATATGATGTATAAATATAATATCTACAATGTATAATACACAACATCTTTATGTATTATAGATATTAAATAACAATTTATACATTATTATACTATACAAGTTACAAGTTACAAGTTCCGCACACAAGTGCGGGTGTCTCCGTAAAAGCCGGGGGGGGCCATGGACGTTGTATTGGTATTGATGCGGGTACGCGGGAGGTCATCTTCATTCTCCCTCGTCCGCTTCAGGGCGAAGCGCCTCAGCGCGACGTGCCTGGCCTCCCAAATTTCCGAGAGGTACCTGGCCAATGCCAGGGGTGGCGCCTCAGTCATAATGGTGCGCATGCTGCGCCCCGTAAGGACTAGGTCACCATCATACTTAGCCCGTATGCTCATATAAGCGGGACATTCTTCGAAAACATGCAACTCATCTTCAACCGCTCCACAGTCACAAAGCCTGCAGGTACGCGCGGTGCGCTCACGCCCATTAGGCCTATTAACCTCTAACTCCCAGCAGCCTAATCGAAAACGCATGAGCACATGATGAAGTCGCTGGGGCATGGTCCCATTAGTGTGCTCCAACCAATCGAGACGCTCACCCCTTGACGGGGCAGCTCCCATCCAGTTCATATAGCGACACGCCTTGGCTCCGGTAATTCCTATGGGGAAGACGCGGGGGTCACCCAAGATATTCGGGCACTCCCACCGTGCATCAAGCCGCTTGGCAAATACCTTAAGAAAGCTCTCAACTGGCAATTTAAGGGTGGCGTAATACGCTATAAGATCATTACCGATTATACTATAAATATTATTTAATAATGGTTATAATAAATATAATGAAATATTAGATATTTTTAATATGTGAGTGCAATGCAGTACTCACATTCACACTCACTCTCTGGAGCTTGCTTCACTAAAGTTACTCTTATACTTATTCTCTCGTACCACCTTTCCTCGCCATTTCCTTCTCGCTTCTCGCGGCTCAGATCATTATAACACATCCAAAAACACACACCTGACTCCCCTCATTGCAGAGTTCGCCGCGGGCAGCACCACGCCCTCGGGTCGTACACGTCTGCCGTACCACCTGTCTCTGGATCCCGAATGTTTGGCAGCGGCAGTAGCCTTTGCGGAGGAATATCCCGGCAACACGTACGGCAGGTCTGTACGACGACACTTGCATGGCAGCCCCCCTGGCCTCTCCAATCCCTCCTCTTCGGCCAGACTCACACATACACACATGTACCTTGGGTCACGAACATACTCTTCCACTAACATACTCTTGCACAAACAAGGCTAATTCCCCTTCTTTTGTGTATGTTTGCATGTATGCATTTACATGCCCCCTGGCAATGCCGCATCAGCTAATCCCGGAGGGTTATGCTCAGTTACGAGATGTTCCCTCTCCTTTTTTCCGCATCCTCGCTTCCGTTTTTTCCATTCCAGGTTTTTTTTGCATTTTCCATTTTTTTTCCGCGTTCCGCATTGTACACTCACACACACACACACACGTATAGACACATAAACAGACACACACCGCACTTCGCTTGGGCGCTGCCGGGCCCGTGTCTTAATCCACCGATGATGCGAGGCCTTTTCACGTTACCACACGGGAATGGTAATGTTTCTTGACCATTCTCCCTTTACTACAGAAAAGACATGTGTTTTGCTCACACCTCTTCCCTCCCCCCTCACGCACACACATTATTTCTGTATGTTCCCCTGCGTTTCTCACACCCATCCAACACCAACACCAACACCAACCCCTGCTCTCTCAAGGGCCATCCTGATGCAGTTTGTGAGCCGTCAGGTGGGTGGGGGGTAAGGCAGGGGGAAGTCGTACGGCACAGGGCGCGTCGTACGGCGGAGATCAAGGAATACTTCCTCCGGATGGAAAATTTTGGGAAGGGGTCCTGATACCCGATATCCCCTTTTTTTCTGGCTGGAAAGGAAGGGGGAGGGGGAGGGGGGAGTTTGCAAAGGTATAGACAAGCGAATGCCACGTCCCAGGCGGGGGCCGGGGGCCATCATCATGTGTATGCCAGCAATGCCGGCAACGCCAATATCATACTCGACCACAGTGTAGTTACGAAAACAAGATATCAAAATATTGTCCGCCGCAGGTGAGTCGAGCCCTGCTGCGCTCTCCGCGTTGCGGTCTGCGAGGGTTGGCACGCAGCGCGGAGGCGCTGACGGAGGTCCTGTACGGCAGCGGCGGCGGCGAAGCCGTCGCCGTGACGGCGGCGGCGGCGACAGCTGACTATCCGGAAGGCTCCTTGGGTCCCTATCCCTCCGTCTCAGCACAGTCGCTGCTGCTGCTGGATGACGAGGATGGCGGCGGGGAGGCGGGGGAAGGGGAGGAGGAGATGGAGTGTGGAGGTGGTGGCGGCGGCGGCGGCGGCAGTGGCGATGGCGGAGGGGACCGGAGCGGCGACGAGGCGGATGGAGTTGCTGGCGCTGAGAGTGCTGAGGGTCGGGCGTTGCGGGCGGCCGGCGTGACGTGCCATGCGGTTGGATCCGCTCTGAGTGCGACCCGACAGATGCAGGTGCGTATGTATGACTTACAGATTACACTGTGGGCCGCGAGAGCCGGGGGCCGAAGCCGAAACACAGCGCAAGGGTCGGGAGCACACAGCACAAGTCGGTTAGTCTTGTGTGCTCCCGACCCCGACTCAGACTGCCAACTCTCTACGCAGCCATTCCGCAGCCCCTCCATCCGGGGATAGCGCTGTATTGAATACACCACGAAGGGCTCTCAGGTCCCGCTAGAGCGAGTCCACAAGTCTCAGCTAGGGCAAAGTCAAAGGCTCTCTGAAACAACCCCCCAAAACACCACCAACGAAAACGGGATTCGAAGGGAAAAAAACAAAAAAAAACAAAAACACAAACAAACAAAAATTCGGTTAGGGCAGTCCCGGCAGGGGAGGGCTCCTGATATACCTAACAGGCCAACAAAAAACCTCCAAGAGAGAAAGGCTAAGAGAGCTCGACACCACAAGACGTCTTGCAACCACCTTAAAACAACTGACCTCCGCCACCTGTCCCTTCCTGGGCTGGTCCAGGGGAGAAGTAGCCTTATAAAGAAAAGGGACCACGCACAAGCCTGATCACCACTGCAGGGGCCCGGGATAGTCCGGCGAAACCACCAAAGCGTTAGCGTTGCCACGACACACAGCTCCTAGACCCTCCAGAAAACCGCAGGGGGAGGATTGTAGCCCGCGCGGCGCCTCCCCCTTACCGCCACTAACCTGAACGGTTGGTCCTCCAGAAACCTATTCACCCTGTCTCGTACTGCACCGCTCTCACCTTCGTCCCTCACCAAGCAACCCAGTCCCACAGAGAAGACGTGTCTAAATAGAATGGCCCTCCTCGGGCCACATCTCCCTCTCATCCGAGCCCCGCTACCACCACCAGACCTCAACCTCCCAAACACCAGAAAACCTACGTCCTTTTGGCGCTCTCACCGCCATCTCCCCCCTCCCCTGTCCGAGCGACCCCACCTCCCCCCGGCTCTCCAGCACCCTACAACCTCGGAGCGGCACTAGGGAGGAAAAAGAGTTCTTCCCTGCACGACGTGATCGCCTCCATTCCCCGTCCTTCTCCTCTCTCTCTCCCGTCTCGGGGCTCCCTCTCACCTATTCCCTTGTCCTCCAACCCCCATCCCCCTCGAACTCCTATACCCCCCCGAGCCCTGCCCTACAAACTAAGCTCAAAGCGCTCTTAGGCAATAATTTCCACCGCTTCGGCGCACCGCAGTGCG
>NW_003307566.1:1049061-1050154 GCF_000143455.1 Volvox carteri f. nagariensis
CCTGCCCGCTGCCCTCAGGCAGCATCTGCCAACCTCCATGGCAGACAGGGCCGACAGGGCGATTATATCCCATACGGCCTGTTCGCATCCGGTTGGGGCCAGTAATAGCCAGAGTTGCTTTCGGGTGACTCCCCCTACCGCCGCTTCCTGAGAAGACTGTAGATGCCGGTCGATCTGTGCCCGCACCGCCTGCGCCAGCCGCCTGCCTGTATGTATGTATGTATGTGGAATGGGGTATTAGGGTGGGCAGGTGCGGAGAGCAGGTGGTAAACATGCCAACGCCAACGCCAACGCTAACGCCAACGCCAACGCCAAGTTTTAAGGCCCAAATATGTTCATGATGCGGGAGTAGTTCCTCTCCAGCTGCACGTAGCCGCCCCAGATTCCGCCAGGGGGGCAGCTTCCCCGCCCCTCCTGCTCCCCCCTCGAGAGCCTGTCCGCGGGGACTGGGGGGGACTTGGGACGCGGGGACTTGTACGGTGCAAAAGGAGGGAGGGGGTTGTTTTACTTCCATGCCTGGAAAATGTGGTACCACCTGAACAACGGTACACACGTACATATACACGTACATATACACGTACGTACACATATACATACATACATACATACATACATGCAACTAGGTTCTGTCTAATTGGGACTCGTCTAGGTGCCCTCGTTGTCTGTGGTCAGTCAGTTCCACCCGCCCACCACCACCAAGTCTCGCCCTTCGCCACGACACCGCCTCTGCTTAGTTGTACGGGCTCTTGACAACGTCACTCTTCTTACTGGAAAATTCTTAAACACATCCCTAAACACAACACTACGGAGCTCGCATTAGTAAAAAAAAGTTATTCGTAACATTAGACGATAGGAGGAGGATATTCGTGAGGGCAAGCTGTGGCCCCCACACCGAGGTACCCGTCCGTGGTCGGTGCTCGGCCAGGCCGTACACCACCGCCCTCCGCCACCTCAATGCAGTACACGGCTCTTTACGGCCCCGCCTTTTCCCCGCCTCCACGAAACCCCGACCCCACGTACCCCCGTGTGAACCGCCCGCTCACCCCAGCGTCAGTTCGTAATATTAGACATTTGAGGTATACTTTTCTTCTTA
>NW_003307566.1:1050437-1051046 GCF_000143455.1 Volvox carteri f. nagariensis
AAAGCGCTCTTAGGCAATAATTTCCGCCGCTTCGGCGCACCGCAGTGCGCCTTCTGAAACCGACAGGATCGGGTGGTCGGGTCCCACCCTGTCCCAGCCTCTCCGCGGGGTGCCCAGCGCCGTGAAGGAGCGCAGACGCGCCCAGAAGTCCACCACTGCCCGGGCGCAGGCTCGCTCCAAGGGGGTTGCTGCGGGTGCTGCTGCCGCCGCGCCTGCCGTTGCTGCTACCGCCCCTGTCGCCGTGTTCCGCTCCTGCGTTTGGTCCTCACCCCCCGGCGCATTCAGTGCAGGCCCCGTCTGCGGTCCCGCCCCGTCGGCCTGGATGAAAAAGTCCGTTATCCGCCTCTGTCTGGGGCCGGGTACCTGCACCTGCTGCGCGTGCTCCCGGTTCTGTGGTCCTTGGCTCCCAGCTCGTTCCTGCCTCCTGCCCGCTGCCCTCAGGCAGCATCTGCCAACCTCCATGGCAGACAGGGCCGACAGGGCGATTATATCCCATACGGCCTGTTCGCATCCGGTTGGGGCCAGTAATAGCCAGAGTTGCTTTCGGGTGACTCCCCCTACCGCCGCTTCATGAGAACACTGTAGATGCCGGTCGATCTGTGCCCGCAC
>NW_003307566.1:1051096-1111947 GCF_000143455.1 Volvox carteri f. nagariensis
TATCACTATCACTATCACTATCACTATCATTATCATTATCATTATCATTATCATTATCATTATCATTATCATTATCATTATCATTATCATTATCATTATCATTATCATTATCATTTTCTTGTGAACACCTTCCCACGGCAATCCCCCTTGCGACGGAACCATTACCGGCCACCGAAACCATGCAGGTGGTTTGGCGAGCCACATGGCCAGGTGGTCATTCACTGCGGCTTGCCTCGTACAGGTGCGGAGACTTACACGGTTTTGCTGTACGATTGCTGTACGGATGCGCCTCTGGTTTGCCTGATTCCCGTCATATCTCGCCATTTGAGAGGGCGCGCGCTCGTGTTGTGTGTGTGTCGGTGTGTCGGTGTGTGTGTGTGTGTGTGTGTGTGTGTGTGTGTGTTGTGGAGAGGGCACTCTTTCCCAAGGCAGCTTTAAAGTCCCCCCCCCCGCCACTGTTGAGTCCTGGGGTGAGGAGCTCCTCCCTACCATCCCCCTTGCCCTACCTGCCACCACAACTGCCACGACCGCCACAACCGCCACAACCATCATCACCAACAGCAGTCCATCACCTCTCCCCATCGCCTTTCCAATCGCCTCCTCCTCACTTTCTGTTTTTGTTCTTCAGTTGTTGTTATTATTACTGCAGCGGGCTACCAGGTTTCTATACCGTAAGGCAAATGAACCGAGCCAAAGGGCACATCACCTGTCGCTGTAATCGACACACCTAGCCTGGACGGGAAAGGAAGGACAAGTGGTCCGTACCGGCACACACAACACCTCAGCAAGCTCGGCCACGACTAAGACCGGACTAGCACTGCTGGTGCCAACAGGGAGATTCTCCCGATATGGCTTCCCTGTGAATGACAAGCGCGTCACAGTATAGTAATAACTCAAAACGTTGGGAATAATTCGAAATTATGGAAGGTATTTAAATTTTTTAAAATAAAAATGTACGTTCTTTTTGAAAATCGACACGCTGACGCGTGTGTGCCCATGCCTACAAATGTTCCTATTTAATTTCCTGGGTTTGGGTTCTTCTCCTTACTACCATGCTCATGGCGGCCCCCCGCCGACCCGTGGGTCACCCCTGGTCATGCTGACCTTCTGACATGCTTGACCTTCTACCCCGGCCCATCCAACCCGCGAACCCAGTTACCTGGTCGCCGCCGGCTACCCCAATGTCGTGAGCGCCGCTCTGAACTGGTGCGTGCCTCTGGTGCTGGACGGGGTGGCGGATCTGTCAGAGCTGCTGGCGGAGATGAGGCTGCTGTCGTACAATCCCAGTACGGCATTGATCATGGCCGAGGAGGTGAGGTGAAGTGAAGTAGAGGGTAGGTGAGTAACTGGGAAAAGAAGGGAGTGGGTGTGGGGTTTGTTGCTCCACTTCTCAGCTTGTTCTTCTTCTTCTTCTTCTTCTTCTTCACATCATGTTTTCATGTATGTACATCTGTCTTCTGAAGCACTTTCCATGATCCTCTCATCAACCTACTCCTCTTTCTCCCTGTCTCTTCCTTCTGGCCGTACTCTTTCTGTTTCGCCATACTACACACGGAAGACACACGTACTTGGTTTCTCCGCCCCACATTCTCCCTTTTTCCTGCTCCCCCTTACTCTCCTCCTCCATATCCAGATATTTGCGCCGCAACAACCCTCTGTTACCGGTGGATGTGCGGGGGGTGGTCTTGAAATTGGGAAAAGTGGCGATGCCGTCAGCAGCGGCGGCGGCGGCGGCGGCGGCGGTCCCAGCGGCGGCGGCGGAAGCCTGCCTGAGGGCGAAACGGTTTCTGCGGAGTCTGGGGATCGGGGCGATCTTCCCCTGGAGCACGGCTCCAATACGGCCCTTGCATTCAAACACCTTGTGAATGCCCTGCGCGCGGCCGTTGAGCCGTATCCGCAACCGCCCAACGGTCAACCGCCGCCGCTCAACGGTCAAGGCCAATTGCCGCTCCCGGAGCTGATACCCTGGTCAAAGCTCTGTACGACGCAACGTGAGCAGTTTGTGGACGAGTTGCTGACGCTGGCCGACTTGCTGATGATTGCGCATGCCGTGCTTTTGACATTGCGTACGGCGTTGTCGTACGCCGTGGACCGCGGCGGCGTGGCGTTGGCGGCGGCGGCGGGAGCGCTGCGGCGAGAGGTGGCGGAGGTGCAGACGATGCGCGTGGCGGCGTCGCGGATGTTGGTGGAGAGAATGGAGATGCAGGAGCGTTCCGCTGAGCCGTTGTATCCCAACTACCTTTACAACTGCCGTAACCGTCATCACAACCACCAGCATAACCGTCAGTCCCTTAATAAACAGCAGCACCCCGACACTCAGGTCAGTACGGCAGCAACGGCAGCCGCGGCCGCACCAGCTATCGCTAACGGACAGGGGGCCGCAGCGGCAGCGGCAAACGGTAATACTGAGAACTCGTACGGCAACGGCAGCGGCGGTGGCGATGGCAGCGGCGGCGGCGGCGCGAGTAGCGAGTGCGAAGAGCTAGATGAGCAAATGGAGGAGGTTGTGTCGTGGCGCCACGTCAACGGGCTGTACGAGCACAGCAAGACCGTACTGCAGTGTGCAGCGGACGCGGCGGCAGCGATGCTGGATCCCCAGGCTCGCGCAGAGGACGCCGCCAGGTGCGCAAACCGCTCCGAGTGACTTTCCACTTACGGAGGTAAATTGATGCCTTTGTTGGAAATCAAAACATAACTTCCGAGGATTCGGAGACTTAGGGTTGTGGCAGTCTAAGGGCTCAAACACGCGATTGCTAATACTTGAAACAAAAAAAACAGAGAAACCTTTATCTGAATCTGAAACACCCAAAACAGGTCTGGGAACATTTGACAACTATTTAACCTGAGTCCCCCTCCTTTCGAGCTCTGCGAAGCATCTAAATTTTAAAAAAATTCAAATCGGTCAACCGTCCCGTAGACCTGAATATTAATCTTGTTTTTTTCGCAGCCTAACTGATCTCTCAAGTTACGGTACTCGCATCTATCCACAAGACGTGTTTTTTGCCGGCCCTTCTTCCGTCCACCCCAGATGCGACGCGCTGGTCACCGCCCTCTTCAACGACCTACAAATGCTGGATGGCCTCGTCGCCCTGGCCGCCATGCCGCCGTACCACCGCCTGCCGCTGGCGCAGTGGGACCCCATCGCCGCCGCCGCTGCGTCCTTCAGTCAGTGCAACGAGGCTCTGTACCGTCTGCTCGTGCTTCCCTGGAGTGGCGACGACAGCGGCGGTGGTGGTGACGGTGACAGCGACGGCGATGGCGACGGATGTGTGAGCCTGGCGGAGGAATTTGAGCGGTCCAGTTGGTCCATTCCGACGCTCATCAAGGGCGAATTTCAACCGCTGACCCAGCCGCGTATACGGCGCCTGTACGACGAAGTTCGAGGCCTGGCGGAGGAGTGCCTGCAGTACCTGAACCGGATAGCGCCGCCGCTGCCACAGCCACTGCCGCTATCGCCGGTAACTTCATCACCGTGGTTCTGCCATGGCGCGGGAGCGGTTGAGGCGGTTGAGGCGATGGTGGTGGGCCCCTCCTCCGCAGCGGCAACGTCCGTGGCTGGTCTGGCTGGGAGCGCTGCGCGTGTCGTTGGTGGCTGGAGCGGCACTGCCGGTAGCGGCCGTGAGGGCATGAACGTGGAGGTGTATAAGGAGGAGGAGGAGGAGGGGGAGGAGGCGGGGGGACTGGACGACCCGTCCTGAGGGGATGTGGGGGCGAGAGATGATGATGGCGATGAAGCCACGTCATTTCGAGGGTGCTTGTGCACTTTTAAAAGAGACCCTCGACAGGTATCGTGGTATCGTCAGAAATGGGTCAGTATCAGGGGTGGTGGTGGTGCTGCTGCTGCTGCTGCTGCTGCTGCTGCAACGGCCGCGGGAACACCGAGACAGCGGTGGCAGCGACTGCAAAACGTCCAACGTCAGAGATATGGTAAGAACTACCTACCAGCTGTATTAGCAACAGAAGCTGCCATAATAATGACGAATACAACAAACGAGATGTGCGAAACAGTCCAAAAGAAGAAGAAAAATGGCAGGGCATGGTACGCAGGCGCCCTCGCAATTGCACGTGCATGCAAAATATATAGAATTATCATACGTTTGTGACAGAGCTAGCTACCACACACTGGCAAACGTTAAATTTGGCAAATAGTTCTATCGGTGTTGCGTCTGCTGACGGCGATGGTGGTGGTGATGGTGGTGGTGGTGGTGGTGGCCGGGATCTGTAAAGAAGAGAGGGGTTGTGGCCTTAATTGAGTTTTCATCACGCGTATGAGCCCATCGGATTATGCTCCGGGACGAGAGTTGTGTCAGGCCAGGAACTGACTTGTTTTCTCTGGCCCTATATATCATGTTTTAGGTACACCCTAGATTGTGGTTTTCAGACAAAATCTTCATAGGCGCCTTTGAGGTACGGCAGTGGCAATCCGTCCGTACGCAGCGCTCGTCAGGCTCGTCAGGGCTCTGCGCTTTCTAGGTCCGTTTCTGTTCTCTTTTCTTTTGCGGCGAGGAGCTCTGTGGCGATGTGGGGCAGCGGAGTGTGTGTGCTGGTGTTTGATCTTTGCCTGTGCGTCCCTTTCTCCTCCCCCCCTGGGAGGGGGAGGGGGAGGAGGAGGCAACGAGCGCGGACTTCCTGTCGGTGTGGTGCCAGACTGCTCGCAATTGCGTTGTGCGCGGTTTGCATATCAAAATACACTCTGTTTGTCTAGTTCTCTGTCTGTTTGTCTGTCTGTTCGAAGCGATAGTCGTCCCGCTTTTCCGTTTGCCATTTTGTGTACGACATGCGACAAACAATGTATACAAGGCCGCATTTTCTAATGCCACTAATGCAATAGACCTCTGCCGCGTTAGGGCTGACACGCCGCCATGCGGCCTTACTGCAGCAGCAGCTGCAATAGCAGCAGTAGCTCGGCTCAGGTGACTTAAATAAATTTGAAAGGCCGCACGCGGGGCTGATATCCGTCTGGCCCGGCCCCATCCGGGGGGCTGCCCCATCACGTTCGCTCGCGCGTCTTTCGGCTTGCGCTTGGCTTTCCCAGCGCTTGGCTTTCCCCTCTTCTGTTCACATGTCGGTATATCGCTTTTGTAATGTGGACCATATCGGGAGGTGTCCGGTCACAGTCGTTGTTAGTTGCCCTTCTGAATCTGAATCTGAATCTCAAAAAAAATTCAGAAGGGCACGGGCCTTCCCTGTGGTGTCGACTTCGTCTACGGTACGGGCGCCCCGGCTCAGTTTTTTTGCGGTGCGAGGCGCACTTGGCCTTCATCCCGGCGGGGCTTTGACCAGGTCAAGGTTTTTGAACCCGGCCTTATATCGGGGGGCCTTCTATAAGTCCACATTTCTGGTCTTTTGTCTTGTCCTGAGGGATCACAGCTTCGGTCCTATCCTGCTCTGCGCTGACGGCTGGCATCGGATGAAATTAACTCTTTTCTTTCTTGCCGTTTGCCGTACATGTGAGGCTTTAAGAAGCCGCGTTCTCCGTTCTCTGCACAGTACGAGACGGCATTACACAGTACGCAGCAGCATGCAGGCACCGCATTTTTTCTCTGTGGTTTGGTATGGACCTTTTGGTCGTACAAGGCACAATCGTACTGCAACGGACTGCAGCAATGATTGCGGGAACGCGCGGTTGGCGGTGTGGTAGCAAGGTGTTGAGTGTAGGTTCTGGCGCGGCATCTAGATATAAATTTGCAGACTCGAAAAGCCGATACAGTACACAAGTGCGGCATTTTTTCGTGTCACGCGAATGTTTGCCTGGGCACGCAGCTTTGAATTTGTTGTGTTGCGCCAATTCCTGGCCCGTGCTGTGCGTGGTCGCGCCAATACAGTCTACTGGCGCGTCAATGTGACTTCAAGAAAGGTTGTTGATTGCGTGGATTGCAACACGCTATGTATACGGCTGAGGGAGCGCGGCGTCATCACTCCCCCATCAGCAACTCTGTAGTGTAATTCCTTTGTCACAGCAGCAATTCACCTTCCGATCTGTCGCCTTGTGGTCTTAGCTGCCTCCCCATCATGCTCCCCAAATCACCAGACCGCTCTTCAGTTCTAATGCCTAAATCTCTCTCTCTTACACTTTCTCTTGGGTAATGCATACGCCATTTCACCTTTGCGTTCATCTTTCTGGCCCCAGTACAGTCACGCAGCAGCAGCAGCAGGGACAGACCACTACGATAGATAGCTCAATAGATCCTCAACAGAAGAGGACAGGGTTCCTTCGAAGACAACTCATAAGTCGCTCAAAAGTCGCAACTTTACTAATGTCGCTGTCGGCTACAAATACTGAAAGCAAGCAATCGATCACAGGACGCCCTCAAGAGATAGGCCCCGAGTACGACCATGACATGTAACCCGCAAGTTACAAGAATCAAGCACGTTCTCTCTATGTGACAAACGCTCACACAAGGAATGAATAATTTGAAAGTAAAACATCTGAACGTACGTAAATTAATCTGTCTTCGCACTTCGCCCACAAAACGATCAGCGAAGCGAATATAAGGTGACTACCAAAACACCTCACAGAACTGACGCGAGTGAACAACACACGGAATACGCAAATTCACATTAAGATGACAAGGAAAGACGGTAAAATGAACATGCCGCTAAAATGTCGTCGGCAGCCCTTTCGTCCTCTCTCAGAAGGACCTCTCACCGTGGAAACATATAAGCAATTAAACAATAAAAAGCACGTAGTCCTGTAAACGCTCTTTCTTGCCCCCCGACCGCACAGCTGCGTACCACTCGGACGCGTCCCCTATGCACACATCTCGGCACGCAGCTCAGCTCGCTTTTGCACAGGCCCGTCCCCACCAATACTTGTACAGCATCATGTGGGTATTATCATCACAATGGCAATTATATAAAGTGCTACGGGGCCAGTGGCTCAAACAGATTATGATGTAAAGAGTGCCTTCATACCCTAGTGCAGCATAAACCTATTATCGCCTTCAAGTACATCACTGACTAGCCAACTAATTTTCGATAAACGGTGCATCCAACGGGTGAAGGCGCCCGTCAATACTATGACAGGTTAATACTATGCTATGCAACTATTCAGAGGCGATGGCCGGCAGCGACCGATTCTGATCCACCTGACCTTCGGGAGCATCCTTGGCTTTACTTCCCCCTTCCTGCTGCCCACTCTCGCAGCTGCCACCGTCATTACCCCGTGGACTATTACTGTCCACGACCAACAGCACTCGGCCGCCGCCGTTCCCAGGAATTGGAAGCACCACCGCGCCTAGGTGGTGATGGTGCTCGTGTCCCGGTATTGACGTTGAGTCCGCTGGTAGGTAGTTGACGGGCCTCGCGCCTGGCAGCACGATTCCGAGCTCAATCTTGAACAGGAAGGCGAAGGCGGCGTAGATGGCGGACGCGCCGCAGAAGAACCCAAAGTAGCCCGCGGCCAGCTCGCAGCTCTCGTTCCACACTCCGCCAGCCAGCAGCGAAAAGGTGATGACCAGGGTTGAGAAGATGGTCATCAGGCAGCCGTTCTTGCGCAGCGTCACAACGAAGAATCCTGGTTTCGGGAAGCAAGACATAGAGTAGACGGAAACAATCTCACTGAGCAGCTTAAATCAGGAAAACTTTGGCCAGCTGGCCAGCCCAAAGTTTTGATTCCAACTGGTTACGGGGGACAAACTGACAAGCAGCCCGGCCAGGACCATGCCCCACGGGAGCATATGCACGCATGCCTGCGTGCATACCTGCCTGCCTGTATCCCCCGTCTTCTTCTTACCGGCCGTCAGGAACGCCCACAGTCCGCACCAGAGCGTCTTGCCCGTGAGCGCGGTCTTGTACACCGAGGGGTACTGCTTCATCAGGAGCTCCAACAGGAACCTTTGGAACGGAAGGAAGGAAGGAATGAGCGAGCGGTGCAGGGAGAAGGGAAATAAACTGCGGTGTGAAGGCGGACAATGAACGGGGACTGGGCGATGGAGGAAGAGGCAGTCGGTGCCTCAGCAGCTAAGAGCGACAGCAGGAGGACGAGGGAGGGGCGCCATCAGGTGCGAGGTGGTCACACAGACCTTCGTAAATGAAGATCTCAGAAACAGAAAGGGGACACTGGCAAACTGCTCCATGTAGCCACATTGCTGTGGCGGCGCAGTTGCGTACAGCGCAGGACAGACCAGGATGCACCAGATCAAGAGAGAGGAGGCTGCATAAAGTAATATCAACTCACCAGCCCATCCAGAAAGCTCCGTAGCTGGCGAAGGCAGTGGCGCCGAAAGTGTTGCCCTTGATCAGCTGCAGAGTCGTGCGGCGAAGGAACGGGAGGAGGGGATCAATCAACAACGGGTGGGACGCGTTCAGGCATAAAATCGGTGTGTTCGGATTTTCTTTCGGTGAAGCGCGCGTCGGCGAAGCGCGCGTGGCGTGGGTGGTGAAAGTTGTGTGGGTGAAAGGAGGAGGTTGAGTAGGGATGTGGGATGGGGGCACGCAATGGGGAGATGTCATCGAGGCGTAGGCAACACGCCGGGAAGCACCCGTAGCTTAAATAGGATCGTGGCGCGGCTGAGAGTCTACTGTATTGCTATACCGCCGCGTCCGACACCGCCTTCGCTGCCGCCGTCACACGCCGCTGCACGTGCCGTACCTCCAAAACACCGGCGACGAACTGGCCCACTCCGCCATAGAACAGCGCGTAACAAAATACTGTCGGTAGGAAGTGGGACTCCGCCCATCTGCGAATAGCCATGTAAAATAGTAAACAGGCGCTTATGATGCATCCACTTGAAGCCAGGCTTGAAAGCGCTTGGATATCCGGTTTGGCCCGTCACATTGCTGGTGCCGTGCAAGGAGTAAGACATGCCTCCTTCGCTAATTGCGCCTTAACCAACTCGGTTGTGCAATTCCGCATTCGCCCTACTCACCTAGTTGTTATGAACATAAGCATGCTGGCACGCGAAGGCGAAGTTGTTGGACGCCGGGGATCGGTTTCGTGGCAGGGCGGTTGGCCGAAGGTGTGATTTTCAGGTTGCTAGGAAGAACCAAGTAATTGCTGCTGATTATAATTACAAAAAAAACCGCAGCCAGAGAGAGAATTGAGTCTCTTTTTTGTCCTACCTCGTCCCGAATGCCCATCACCTACCTCCAATCCCTTTCCCTATCGTCTCACCATGTCGTCATCCCAAAGCATAAAAGTCCAAAAGGTCCTGAGGGAGTGTGGCATATGTTTTGGGTCGGCTACTGGAATGTATGGTTGGGCATCTGGCATCACTGGCCGGTCCCCGCGCGCACCTGGGTCTCCATGAACCCAAGATCGTTCCGAATCCATTACATTTTGAGTCGAGTTTGAAGCTGGTGCTGAAACGGGTGGAAAACCCCTTGTCCCGACGCAGTCTCGACGGACATGGTTATTTTGAACTTCTCCTTCCCAGGCATGCCTTGGAGCCAAACCACACGATGTATCCTTCATTTAACAAGTTATCTAAAATGTTAAAACAGAGTTTTACCTAAGAATCATTTTCGCAGCTTCTGTGGGCCGGATTACGGACGAACAGGCCTGGCCGCTTCACAAAAATTGTAGATGCCCCTGCATGCAAATCAAGTCGAGTATCACAAAGTTTTAAGCGATGCATGTCTAATCATTACGTTTTAGCATGCCATAATCAACCTACTCAAAGCTGTACTGCAGGGCACGCGATTACGTATGCCTAATTGGCTCATAATTTCTTTGTCATTCTGGCAGCCAGAAAGGAAACCAGTCATTGGCTTTACGGGTTTGCATTCCAACACTTGACCTTGTGGGACCTTACTAAAGCTAGCTTCTGAGTTGAACGCGGTCCGCGCGTTCTACACGATACGCACGATTTTTAAGCCCGAAACCGGGCGCTGCGCACTACCTCAGCTTAGCACGAACTGGCTGACTGGGCGATGTAGGCCTTAAAGAGTTACAGTGCTCACTACGCCACTCCTAAGCGAACATAGCAACACCCGCATACACGCCTGATGTCGCGTCCCCAACGCTGTACTGTTTTATCCTTTTGCGGCATGAACACTTCCAAATGCTCCAGTTATTTCGTAGAGATATCCGGCGCGAACATCGCAGGCAACACCTACCGCTTTACCGCCGTTACCGCTTTTGGTAGCGACGTGCCGTCACGCATGCTGGCTTACCCCTGGCCACCGGGTTTGCGTCCTAGTAGTAATCTTCGAGCCATTACTGCTCTACTAGCACTTTTTACGTGTCATGCAGTCGGTACAGTAAAAGAACAAAAGCCAAAACCCATTTCCCCGTAGGGGCCTGACCCTAAAACCCCAGGGTTCACCAGGGTTCAAAAAACTCTGGGTTGTAAAGCGAGCGTGTTTTTTCCTATCCATAAATGACCCTAAATGGTTTAGGCAGTGTAAAACCACAGACTCAGCGTATCCAGAACCTTTATGCAATAACGTGTTGCTTCATACTCTGTGTCTCCTCCTATAAGCTTAACTCTCTATTTCCACATTCCCCAAAACCCTAAAATCTTATATCTTTAGAAACCCTAAAACCCTAAAACCCGACACAATCGACGGTCGTCACGCGTGTGCCACAAACGCCGCCACCACCCGCCGGCAAAAGGGACAGGCGAGCGGTCCATTCTTCAACCCACGACATAGGCGCTCCGCGCAATTAATGCACAGGGGGTGGCCACAGTCCACTGGCGCGACCGACACGCGTGCCACAAAACACACACCGCACTGCCCTGCCTCCCCGTCACTTTCACTGTCATCCATCTTCTCGCTTTCCCCCCATTTCTGCCTGCAATTCTCTGCGGTATCGCAAACGGCAGATGAAGCTACCGGCCGCGTCGTCTGACTTAAATTGCACCGCCCGGGAATCGTCATGGTTTTGCCTGCCTCTGCGTCCTTTCGGGTTGGTGTTTGGGAGGCGGAGGACTCCCCCTTGCCGTCGACGTCCAGCCTGCTGCTCGAAGCGTTCCCGCGTATAAGCCGTCCGTCGCCCTCGGTGCTTAAGCGCGACAGCCCGGGCTCCCTGGAGCCTTCTTCCTTCTCTTCTCGCCGGGCCCAAACCCGCACCCCCGCCTCGGCCTCGGCCCCGGGGGCCGCCGCCGCCGCCGCCGCCGCAGCTGCCTGCCGCTGCACATGCAGGTCGGCAAGGAGTTTGCGGCGCGTGGCGGCGGCGGCAATGACTGCCAACGGCGGCGGCCCGCTGCCGCTGCCGCCGCCGAGCACCGATGACGCCATGTCGTACCGGGACAAGTCTATGCCGAGAGCTTGCGCCAAGGGTTGTCGGGGGTGCAGCAGGGCCGCCAAGCTTGCGCTGGAGGGCCGGTTACTGATAGCCACCTTTGAGCACGGCGGGAAAAAAGCGTAGCACTAACAGAACGGCAAGTTTATTGTACCGGATAGGCGAATGTACTGCGAAACTCATCAACACACACGGGGAAGTCTCTCCCAAGTTTACTTGAAGTCTTACAATGTACAGAAGTGTTCGTGTGAACGGCATGGTTGGCACAACCTAGCTTTCGTGAAGCATCGCCATGCCATCGCCCTGACTTTCCTGTATGCTCTGCCATGGGGACCAGTTGTGCACACGCACCTACCTGCCAAGGAAGCTGCCCAGCCGCATTGGCAATTGCGCGGGGGTCCACGACACGGCGGCCGCTGCAGACCTGTCGTACCTGCGTGCGCGACACACACGCACACATCTTCACATGATGGCAGCGAAATGGTTGGAACCGCGCAGCTTTGGAACCAAGGTTGGTAAAAAAACCCAACGTCAATACACGGGAGCCCCCAAGATACACACAAGTTCCTTACGTAGTGCAGCAGGAGCTCCTGGGCTGCGGAGAGGCTGCCCACAACCGCAGCAACGTGCAGCGGAGAGGAGCGCGCCTCGCAGGCGAGCGGCAAGTCCCCGCCGCATTCCGCCGTGGTGAGCGCATTCAGATGCGGTTCGTGATGAAGCAGCAGCTCCCGGAGTGACTCCATACAGCCGTAGTAGACGCTGTAATGTAGCACCGTTAGGCCGCAGCAGGACCGCGCGTCCACGTACCTGGACCGCCGCACGAGAGCCAGGCACACACACACCCACATGGGCAAGAGGATAGCCCAGGGATTTCGGTCAGACAGCCCAAAGCCCAATGCCCACCTACCGTCGCACACATGGACCATGAGCGTCTGCCAGTCTTTGGCCGACATGCGTATGTCTCTTGCTGATTCTATTACCATGGACATGGGTTGCAGTGTTGCAGTAATCGTACAGGATTACGGTCATGAAGTCCGGTGCAGGGCTGTGGTCGTACCCTGCCGCATGAGGCAACACCCGTACAATGCCGTACAGGATCGTGGTCGTGGTGTGCCCCACAGGTCTGTTCACGCACCAACTTGTACCCTGTACCTTACGGAGCTGCGCCTGTCATGGAGTCGAGGGACACGTGCCAGCAGCGCTTGGAGGCTTGCACCCTGGCCGCAAATGGCGGCGTAGTGTACGGCAGCGAGGCCACCACAGCGGTCCGCGACCCACGGGTCTGCTCCCTGGATAATGGGAAAAGCGAAAAGAATTATTTACCCTATCGTGCCACGCATGCAATCCAGTTATCAGAGACCCACACGGCAATAATGAGAATCATATAGCCAAGCACTATACGCTAATACGCAGCCAGCAAGGAACACATCATCACTCAGCCAGCAAGTAGCATTTAGCAAGCACCAAAATCGTGGCGCGGCTTGGCCGACCCGATAGTGCCAGTGGGTTTGGCTGGTAGGTCCACTCAGCCACGGAGGCATAGGGTGCGCAAGGCTGGCTGATTCTTTCCCTTCTTTGACTTTGATCCTAGTTCCCATTGTTGAGTGTTGAGTAACTGCTGAGTGATTTAAGTTTTGAAATGCTTGCCAAACAAGTAACTCCGGTTGCTTGGCTGCTTTCCGGCCCACAGCGCGGGGTTCCCGGCCCAGTGCGACCCTTGGGGCCCCAGCTCGATAACACATACCGTACTGCCACTAAATGTTTGCGAGCCTAAAAGTTTGCGAGGTCCATAAATAATTAATAATTCAAAATGCTTGCACTAAAACTTTGCGAGGGCTGGGCTGGAGTTAAATTGTTACTCTTAAAAGTTTGCGAGCGCCTGCGGTACAAGCCGAACTTTGCGAACTTGAATGTTGAATCCAACGCACAGCAGGCAAAGCATCTGTATCCGGATAGGAGTATATAGAGTGTGGGCTGAGGAGGCGCCACTTGCTTGGGCGGCGGACCCTCGCGAGGCGGCGGGCCGACTGGGTCCTCAGCAGTCCTTGGGCGCTTTGTGAACTTGAAGTCAAATAGGGTACCCTTACGATTTTCTGCGGCTTCTAGGCTACCAGGAACCTTCAGTCCTAGGACTTTCGTCTGCCTTCTGGGGTCAAGTGGTGGTTCCTCCATCTCTGTCCATCTACGCTATTGCAAGTCTGTTAGAACAACATGGATTGGCAGCTACAACTGTTATTTCGAGCAAATCCTGCGAAAATCCGAAGTTTACAACTTTGGGAAGGGACGTCGGGAATTTTTCCGGTCGTACACAAATAACTTTGCGAGGCCCGCAAATAATTAATAATTTATTCTACAGATTGCGAGGACCCGAATAATTAATTTATTTAATTCGCAAACATTTAGTGGCAGTACGGTAGTGCTTGGTTGGGGGAAAGGAGGTCACATTGATCTGTTGAGGCCCTTTGTAGCGCCCTTCCTGGGGGAAACCACATCACGACATTAGCAGCCTTACATAAGCCAGCAGCAGCTCCACAAGTTCAGGGCAATCCACGGAGCATGCGTACATCAGAGGAGTCTGGCCTGCGGGAAGTACGGCATACATGTACGGCAAAGCGTGGCAAAGGTGTACGGTACAGGAGTAAAAGGGTCGGATGGAGGGATGAACGAGGGCCCTCAAGCTGGATTGGGAGGGCTTGCCTAAGTAGGCCATACCCGCCCAGCTATGCCGCACCTCCACAAGGACTTACCGCCCATAGTTGTGGTTCACCATGTGGGGTAAAGCTGACGTCTGACAGGGTGATGTCCAGGTAAGGCAAATGGAGCATAGCTAGGTTGGATGAGGGGGCAATGTGCCTAAGCGTCCTCCTTCTCGGCGCACGTTTCGTTATGTGTTGGTGTTGTTACAGCGGGCTATGTGTTGGTGTTGTTACAGCGGGCTATGTGTTGGTGTTGTTACAGCGGGCTATGTGTTGGTGTTGTTACAGCGGGCTATGTGTTGGTGTTGTTACAGCGGGCTATGTGTTGCTGTTGTTACAGCCAGCTATGTGTTGCTGTTGTTACAGCGGGCTATATGTCGTTGTTACAGCGGGCTATGTGTCCCCAGCTGCTCAAGGTCTACCAGCCGTTGAAACCTCAAGACCTCAAACCCAAAGTGCTCTCGATACCCCCAACCAGGGCCTTCATGATAACGAACGGCGTTGGCGACGTGTAGGGAGTCACGCGGCCCCAAACACGAAAAAATGCGCATGCGCACCGTTAGTGTTGACCATGTTGACCGCCATCCGCACACCATCGGAAACTGTGATAGGCGAGTGTTTGCCTTCGCGGCAGCAGTACGGCACCAAGGCCGTCCGTACTGTCTCCAAGCTTGCGTTGAGTAGAAATCCAATAATGGCCTGAACGACCTGGGGTTCGTAGCGGTTGACGGCCACACTCGTTTGTCAAACGGTGCCAAGCGGGGCGGGGGTCAAAACTTCAGAGGTTGCTGGGACGGTGCCTCAGGGTGACGACAGGTGCACGGCAACCATGTTGGAAGGCAACGCAGCGTGAGTGAAGGGGTGCAGTATTGTGCGAGCGAATGAGAGGGTGCGAGTGAGATTGCTTATGCGATAACAGACATCGGGCTGGGAAAGGAATGCTCGGGGTTCATGTGGGCGGGGTGCCCATGCATGTGGTGCAAGGTCGGCGTGTAGGAGATTGCGGTTTGTCCCTTAGCCTGACCTTGGTGCTCCTAGCTTTGCAGGCCTGGTGCAGGGGGGTGGCCGCTTGCGGAAAACATGGTGCACTCAGCAGCTTAGGCTGCTCGGCCAGCTTAAGAACGATGGCTCGTTCATCGCCGTAACGGATTGACTTCTTGATTTCCGCAGCGGAAGTTGCAAGGCAAGATGTCGCGCAGCCCATGTATATATATATATCTCTTTTGAAGCAATCGGGATAGACGGCCGAGCTGCTGCTGCAAAAAACAGCGAAGCAATAGCGAAGCGCATTTTGAGGCAAATATTGGTTAGCCAGAACATGTTTTCCTCTTATACACGCGGATATATGTTCATTGTTTTTTGCAGTGTCATTATTTTGGATTGGGCTCGGACTCAGACAATCCGTTTAGAAGGCTTGTGTTTAATTCGTTGAACGCGCGCACCTTGCCAACCAAGCTCCTTACGAGCGTTAACCTCCACTCAAGCTATCCACCACGATTATTTGTGGTCGGTGTGCACGCCGGTGTCTGATGTGGAGTTTGTCCAGGAGGACCTACGAGATGTTCCTAAACTGGTGCGGAGCGTAGTCAGCTGCCTACCTACGAAGCCTAGCACTGTTTAATGTTGATAAATATATTTATTTCAATCAGCTAAATTTTACTGCCTGTCCGTGCGCCGCATAGGTCGCGTGCGCGTCGGCGAAAGGGAGCATGCACAAGCCCTTAGGGAGCGCACACAACCCTTCATCGCTTTATTTAAGCAGTTATTTAATTGCACGGCTGGATAGTAGTTAGTAACGGTAACATTGCAACTGCAATTAACAATTGCGCGGCCAGCAAAACCGACCGAAAACCGGAAAAGTGGTCTTGGGTTGCCGCTATCGGCCACCTTCGAAAGCTGGACTAAAAGCCAAATTCACACTAGATCTTCACAAAATCCCTCATCTTAATGCCCCTTCATTATCAATGAGAAGGAAAACACCATTCCCTTCCGAGGGCGAACCTTAGCGAACGAGGATAAACGTAAGCTGGGTGCGCAGCCCGCAATAGAAAACTGTCAACCTGTTACCTTAATAGCGCCATAAAACGGAGCTAGGATTTTGCACCTAAATTCCTTAACCTGATTTTGAACTCATTGCCAGCCCAAGTCCATAAACGCTGCGACTCAACTCGGGGGACGCTCTTGCCCGCTGCTGAGCACGGCTAATTTGAAGTGCCGGGAACCGCAATTAATATTTACCAAGACCAGTCGGACTGTTGCCTGAGAACAACGCGACCTGCCTAACGTATCCCGGAGTCGACTATTTCCGGTTGCCCAGCTTAGGCTTGCGCAGGTAGGTAGTCGTAGAAGGGGCGCGAGGAGATATCCGTCATATGTGTGTGTGTGTTAGTTACATGGTTGGGGGTGCGTGACCCTATACCTGTAAAACTACCCATACGAGCCGAAGGCCCAAGGGCAAAAAAATACCTAAACGCCTAAAAGCCACGGAGAACAGGAAACACCGCACTATCAGCCCAGACTAGCGCCCAACGGGAATAACTGCGTTGCGGTGAGCCCACATAGGTTCCAACATCCTCGCCAGACGTGCTGGCTCCCATTTCATGGCCTCCCTCCAACATGCTCTGTTGATGATCGAATCCCTCTTCAGCACCTGTTTCTCATCAAGTATCCTGCGCCGTCATTCCTCCTCCACCGCTGCGCAGCTATCCAGGCAACACCAGCTTCCGCTCCACCCTCCTCCCCTCGCCCCCTCCCTGTAGCCCTCCAAGAGGGAACACCCTGAAGGATGCGAGCTCCTCCGGCAGCACTTCGGATTCACTCCACAACCCTCAGCTTCCCCGTCTCCACCTCGTAAATATACCCCTGGACCTGCGCGACCAGAAGGTGCGGGCAGGTGTGGGCGAGGGATGGGCGAGGGATGGGCGAGAGCGGCGAAAGGATGTGGCGGACGGCCGTCGGCGGTGACGGATGGCTGCGGCTATCAGACAGACATTATGGGCATGCCAACGGGCGGAGTGATGCCGAGTGGTTTGATGTGTGATGTGATGTGCGATGGAAGGCATCATGATGATGATGAGGAGGAGGGGGAGGAGGGGGGTTGCAAGGAAACCAGCAGCCGCACCGCACCCGTGTACCAGGCGCCACCAGCGGCGACTCCCGTACGGTACGAATGTCGTCCAGTACGGACTGATGCAGGTCAGGGAACGGCAGGAAGTCGCGATCACCCACATCCACGCCCAGCTCCTCCTTGATCTTCACCGCCAACTGTTGGGCGTCGCGGTGGAGGTGGAGAGGAGGTTTTGTCTGCGTCAAGTCGCATGCCGAGTAGTGTGAAGTGCTTGTAGAAAACATAAGCGTAGGTGTCGGGTATAACAATATTATTTCGGTGCAAGTTGCATTACGTACATTACGTTTGGAACCATTTCTCGATTTGTGCGTACATTACCGGAATTCATATATTTGCGCACACTTTCAACGTTAGTTACAACCGCCTTCAACAGCTCGGTCGTTGCAGCCCTAATCTGCACATTCCAAATCACATTCCTAGGAATGTCCCGAAGGTGTGCTTAGGAAATTTTGAAGTCACTGTCCCGATTTGGAGAAAGCAATCAATCATCGCCGTTTTCCAGACAAATTAATATTGCGTGACCGTACATATGTAAAGCATCGTAAGGCGTTGGTTGTCACTTGGGTGATTGTTTTAATTACTTTTGATTATCAAATCATTATAGAGAGTCTCACCTCCAGAAGGGGCGAGGCAGCTGGCCGATGGCACCTAAGCCGAAAGTAAACACGCGATATATATATATATATATATGCCGTACATAAACGATGACGTTTATATTATGCCGTACATGCAAAATAAACGATGCTGCCGGTTTTTTGGCTCACTACGTGTCATTAGGACCGTACCTGCTCATTGGTGAATGTCAGCATGCCGCAGTCGGTGTGGTGAATGATATGGACCTCCTGCAGTTGCGGTGCGGTGCGGCGAGAGGTGCGATGATGAGGCGGGGCCAGGGAGGGCGAAAGAGGGCCCACCGGGGGACTTAGGGGGATGGGGGACACGGGGCCATGGGTGCACGGAGGAACTGTGGGAGTTTGGTAAAAGAAGAAGGAAGGAGGATTGGTTGAGGGGAGGAGGAGGTTGGAAATTGTTGTGGAGGACGTCGGGGTGCATGCGGACGCCGTTAGGACGCGCAGAAGGCGACGTGGGAAAGAAAAGAGATGTCCTCGCCTCCTGAACAAGAAGCAACGGAAAGGTCGGTCCTTATTCAACAGCTGAAGAAAGGGGCTTCCTGACGCAAAGGAGACGTACAGGACAATTCATAAAGGGGAAATGGGATCAGGAGACCGTTCCTTAACACAGGCTGGTTCCCTGTAACGGCGGAGGTGACGATGGCCGACGGCAGCCCGAGCGAAGCAACGCGCCAGGCAGGCACTGCTGCTCACCGCTTCGGTGATTAATGCTAGAAAGTACCTTGGTGCCTAGAAGGCGCTGTGAAATGACGATGGAGCGCAGCGCGTCATCGGAGGCCCGTCCCCCCGCGTTGCGCACGCAGTGGCAGGCGCCTGCGCGTAAGGGTTGCGTGATTAAAATGTTTTAGTGCGGAGTGTCCAGCTTGGGAACAGGGCAGAGGGGGGGAGGGCCATCGGAGGTAGGAAGAAGGAGAAGGAGGGGAGAGAAAGATGCTGCTGTTGGTTTGCGTCATCGTGGACGGGCTGCAACACGGGGGCAGAGGCGACGCGGTATGGCGGAGCTTCCGGGGAGTTGTAGCACGGCAAATGGAAGTACGGCATTCTGATCGACGGAAATCTGGATCTCGTTCCGTACCGTTTTTGATTCCCAGCACCTTCTCGACGTGGAGCCGTGCGTCCATGCATGCCAACACCAATGCCTAGCCTCATTTGGAGTTCAGGGGGCGACAAAATGGCGAAGGTCGGCGCGGAGAGTTGTCTAGTAATTTGCCAAGTTACAGCACGCGTTGGGTGCATAATCTCGTCCGTAGCTGCATTTCATGTTTGATGTTATACCCACATGACGAGCGGGCGGCAAGGGCAGCTGACCGTCATTGAATTCGGCAGCGTATTGCGCGTTGTTCTCCAGGAACTCCGCTTGCAGACTTTTCCCTCCAGCTTCCAAAGATGCCATAATTAGGTCTTGATTGTATCTTTTGGTTCAGTAGGCAACGAGCAAGATGCTGAGGATAATGGCTCTGTATATCTCTAGTTTTAGGGCGAAGCTTACAGTAACTGTAGATGTGCAGCTTTCGTGGTCAGTGTGTTGTTTATCTTAGGTAATGGAATCAGCCTATTTCTAACAACGTAAAGTGCACAAGCCTTGGCCTGCAGGCCTCTGCCTCTTATGGCCAAACGACGTAACGACCGAACAACGAAACAAAACGGCATGCGAAAACGGATCCCGATAGCCAGACGAGAAGATTACATGCCGACAGCAGAGCGCGTTTCAAACATGCTTTGTCTAAACGATATGTTAAGCATGGGACGTTAAGTATAGACCGATATCGTATTTTACCCCGGATCCATAGCACAGGCGTCGGGCTCGACTCGCTGTACACCCTGCGCTGTACTTTTGTGCCCCAGCGCCTTTTCCATGTACAACGCAACTGATGCTTGTGCGTAGTAAGATGCTCCCGCACGTTCTCCCTAGCCTCGACTGTTGTATCAGCAAAATCCGCGTCACTTACCAAGGAATTGGCACAACATTTTACCACCTCGCCCATTTTCGGTAGGTGATATACGCATCGGGACGTCTTTCCTAACTTTAATGAACGCCCTCGTACCAGTCGTGGGCGATCCATTACGGCAGAGGCCGGCTCAGTGGCAAAAGTGGCATGAAAGGCATGAATTCAGAAAAGACCAGAGGAATAACCGATCATGGGAAAGAGTTATGGAGGCATGGCGAAGAGCTTTTTAGCGGATGGAGACACACACACACACACACTCCTACACACAACTGTGCAAAATAAAGCTCACAGACGGCTCTTACCAAACCAGTAGAACAAAAGCAACCGCACCTGCGACCCGCACACAGGCCTTCTTTATCTAGTTCGCAATCCCCCAGCCCAGTACAGATGGGACCCCAGGTCCGGGTACAGTGGCAAAGCACGCGGCTCCAGGACGCACCACCGCCCCACCCCAGCGAGCCAATGCGTCGTTGCGTTCCTTAATAATAATACCCGAGTCCGTGTACCGAGTTCGATTTCGGGTGCAACCGCCACCATGCATCCGGCCGGACGAACGCCAGGCGTGCCACGTGGGCCTTTTGGCTGTGATGGCACAGTCCCCTCCCAACATCGTGCAGGCTTTTGCCACGCTGCGGCATTCACTCTCACCCAAGCAGCAACAGCGGCAGCGGCAGCAGCAGCAGCTGAGTGAACTGACTGCTGGTCGGCAGCTAATGTCTACTGGCCCTTTAATGTCCGCACCCGCGACGTAGCGACACGTCGCCCACCATCGCCACCTAGTCACACAGTCAGTATGTTCCTCGTGTTTTGTCCTGGACCCAGGGAAGGGGGGGGTTGTATTTGTGCATCGTTGTCAACTGGTCAGGAAGCAATCCAAGGGCCTTGTGATACACGACACTAGAGCCGTCCTTGAAAGGTTGGGCCCCCATAACGGCGGCGCTGTGTTTCTGTGGTGGAACAACCGAGAGCGGATCACCGTCCGAGGCAGGACCCCACATGACACACACACGTACCGACGGACGCCGGCACACAAACACACAAACACTTCCCCCGCTTTTCACCCCGGGGGTTACGTCTTACGTCTCTCCCCAGCTTTTTCTCACGTCACGTACCCAAGCCAACCTCAAAGCCTACTGCTAGGCCGCGTAGCCAAATGCGACGACACACGCATAAACTGAAACAAGGAAACGCGGTGACCATTCCTCTCTCTGCCTTTTACCACCAGAACATACGACTTCTATAACACCAGCCCATCACCTCTGCTTCGTCCTCGTGCCAAACACAGCAAAGAACGGGACGAGACCACTCGACGCAAACGAAGCAAGTAAAACCACAACCGACCCATATCCTTTGCAGCTCTTAAACAGATACAAAATGCTTCTTTTGTGCGAGGCGCGGCCAAGGAGTACAGGAGTGCCTACTTCGCCACCATCACTACAGGATACACAGGCACACTGTTTTCCACCTACACATGCACATACACACCCGCTTCACGGCGCGCTTGCCCAAAAACCACCATGTACCCCGGCTCTCTTGTGCCTCTTGCGGCCATAGCTCAAGGGCGCGCAGCATAAATATATGGTCCGGATCAACTCACTCCGTGCTTCACTCAGCCAGCAGTCCTCTCCTTCTTTCGTCACCACGCGCCTCTCCCTCATATTATGACCTCCCAGGTTCCAGTCCTGCCCCTCCCATGCGCTTTTACAACCCTTTGGGGTTTGTTGCGGCCCCGCTGACAACGCCGCCATCACACACCATATGCCACAGGTTGAGGATGCGTAGACCACTGCCGCCACGCTCTTGCATTTCACAAGCCCGCACACACACATATCAAGAGCATAACCAGGCGCGCACACACGCGCAGCACACACCTGGAGAGGTAACCCCGGCAGGGAAGCACACTTATTCCCAGCAACACCGAAAAGCCGCGCGGCAATCACCTGTGCTGGCGCGGCCAGGCATGCTGCATGCGGCCAGCCCCTCCCCCCAGCCGCAGCTCACGCAACACAGTCACCCATGCAAGTCTGCATGCCCCCGACCCAAGTATACAATTACCTATGCCCCGCTGTCTGTAGCGGCTGTTGTGGCCCTCCCCGCACATGCCCCGCGCCGTTGCCATTGCCGTTGTGCTGCGGCGCCACTGCCGCTGCCGCCACCTGCGCCGGTGCCGGCACCAATACCTGTCGCACACTCATGCCGCAACTGCGCAGCGCTGTGGCCATACCCGCAGCCGCCGTGCTGCCGCTGCCCTCCTCAGCCGCACCTGCGAGCGCCACCGATCGCACGCCCAACGCCTGTAGCATCTGCGCCGCGATTGCGGCATCCTTCAGGTCCCAGGAGTAAAGTCGTCTGCCGCCACCGCCACCGCTGCTGCTGTTGCCGCCAAGCGCCGCCAGCTCCGTTGAGGGAGCCAGGCCGCGCGCTGTTTGGCCGCGGAGGTACAAAACCACGCCCGCGCCCGCCTGCGCGACGGTCCCCAGCGCCGCGTTCAAGGAGTGTGTGCCGCTGCCATTGAAACCACTGGGGCCTGGCGGCTCGGGGGCATTGAGTAGGTCGCCGACAGTTCGCTCTTGGTGGATGTAAACTAGCACATCGGAGACCGAATCCGCCACGGCGCCGTGTACGAAAGCCAGGTGCTCGGTGCCATCTACGGTGGACCGAAAGCAGTGAGCCGTGAAGGCTGCGCCGCCGCTTGCGACGCCGGCGATGACGGGGCTGGGCTCGCAAGCTGGAGCCACCAGCGCATCCTGGCGCAGGCGGTAGCGGATGAGGTCGGCTATCGTGACACAGCGTAGGCCGTGACGACGGGCAAAATCCAGGAGCTGCGGTGTGCGGGCCATACTTCCGTCCTCCTTGTTGACCAACTCACAAAGCACGCCGGCAGGGAAAGAGCCAGAAAGGCGGGCCAGGTCTACTGCAGCTTCCGTGTGACCAGGGCGGACCAGGACGCCGCCTGGGCGATACCGCAGAGGGAATATGTGACCGGGACGTCGGAAATCGCCGGCCGTGGCATTGGGGTCGGCCAGTCGGCGGATGGTCTTGGCGCGGTCGGCGGCGGAAATGCCCGTGGTGATGCCGTCCCGCAGGTCAACGGTGATAGTAAAGGCGGTGTACATCGACTCTTCATTCTCTGCGCTGCTGACCATTAGCGGGAGACGGAGGCGGTCCAGGTCGCGGCCCTCCATGGAGATGCAAACCACGCCGCTTGTGTGTTCGACCAAGAATGCCATCGTCTCCGTCGTGACCTTATCCGCGTTCATGATTAGGTCGCCCTCGTTCTCGCGATCCTCATCGTCCAACACAACGATTAGCTTTCCGGCTGCAAGGTCTTCAAGCGCTGAAGCAATGGAATCGAAGCCTGGCAACGGTTGCTCCAGGTCGAGGTCGATTGGTAGCCGCAGCGAACTGTTTGCCTGGCCAAAAGCCAGCACCATGCCTCGGCTAGCTGGCATGTTCAATTGGTCCTTATGGCGAGAAACCGCACCGGCCACTAGGACGCCTGGACTCCTCGTTGATGGCACGAGGCGCGCCGGCGCAACGACCGGCCGAGTTGCTGCTGTTTGGGCAGCAGCAAACTGCCCCACAGGCATGCGCGCAAGCATCCTGCTTACTACTTACGAATTACACCAGGCCCAGCTCAAAAGCTATAAAGGTCGGCCGCCACGTCTGATAGCGTCGTTATGAAAAAAGTGGCAGAAATAAAATTGAAATTGTGCAAGAGGGATTACAGTAATGGCGTCTTAGATTTTAGTGGTCAGCTGGTTGGTTACGACGCATGGGAAAAAGTTTACAGGCACGACCCATGTCGCAACGTTTCCCCTGACACTAAATAACTACAAAGGTTTAGGACATATAATTGTTCAGCCAATTTTCCTCAGGTTGTTCCTCCGCCTCAAGTTGACTTATCTCTAATGTGCTGACAGGGAAGTCACCAAGCCAAAACAGTTATCCATAATTTGTCAACTCGAGTTATTACAGATAGGAATCTTATCTTTAGAATTCCTTGCGCGGCTGCATGGTGACAAGCAGACCTACCGGGTTCACCGTCCCTGCCCACGAAAATTTGGTACTGATCACGTGTCTAACATGGGTCAAGGCGCCAGGCTGACACTCCGAACTTAACCCGTCCGTTTCGCGTCGGCAATTCCCAACGTAATGAGTCGACGGAGTCACCTCTCCCATCACTTACCACACTTATCCAATAGGATATCCCATACTCCCTTCAAAGCCAAACCTCAAATCTGCACGCAAACACCCATATGCCCGAGTACATCGCACTTACACGCATTCGGCCCCCACGCACAGCTTAACACTCCACGCGCTCGTTCCAAAGCTTATACGCTCACCTAGCCCCAACCTCCCGGTCCTCCTAGTACCCTACTCACCAGATGTCCCTTTCCAAAAATGTATTCCGCCACTCCCACTTTAGCAACCAACAAAGTTCCTAAAGCGACTTGACAAAATTCTCAACGATCTTCATGCCGCTCTGCGTGATGATGCTTTCCGGATGGAACTGCACCCCCTGGATGTGAGGGTACCTCTTATGCCGTACGCCCATGATAGTGCCGTCCTCCGTCCAGGCTGTAATCTCCAGATCTTCAGGAATGGTGTCCCGCTTGATCACCAGGCTGTGGTAGCGGCACGCCTGGAAAGGACTGTCCACACATGGTTGCGGCCGTACACATGGCAGCCACAAGGCAGCCATCGACAGCGAGGGCGTGGACGGGGACAATGAAGAAAAAAGAAACTCCTTTAAGTTCAGGATAAACGCATCGGCACATTAGGATCAAAAGACTGTCAAAGCATCCAGGTACCCGTGCGTCAACAGTAAAGGCAGGACAGGAGAAACAACAATAACGGCCGCCAGGGTTAAGCTCAAGCGAGGGCTAGGTCTTGGCAAACTGGGCCTAGCCGGGGGCAAACAACACGGAATATTACTGAGGAAAGGACAGCAGCGTGTGCCACAACATAGTGCGCGAGTGCCACAACAGCAGCGGGAACGGTGCTCTCACGAACGAGCGAGCGAGCGAGCGAGCACAGCGACCCACTTGGGAAGACCCTCCATGATGCCAACGTTCGTGTGGAACACGGGGGACGTCTTGCCGTGCATCACACCGCAGGGCGCACGCACCACATCGCCTGCGCAAGAGAGATGCGGCCGAGGGTTTTAGCAATCGTTGCTGTTCCTCAGCCACGTGCCACGGTGTTGAACAGAAATTGGCAAACATGGCAAAAATGATGGGACCGCGAGCATCAACCCAGATCGTTACAAACAGGTGGTGCTGCTGTTGCTGCATACTACCAACCATGTGCTGTACAGCGCGGCCCGAAGGCCCGCCCATAACGGCTCCCTGCATGGTTGCAGCCACGCCCAGAGAAAAAGCGGCCACCAATGCCGTACTGCAGACGTACCTCCGAAAGCCTCGCCGATGCACTGATGTCCCATGCACACCCCGAACAAGGGAAATAGTGGACCCAGTTCGCGGACAGCTTGAAGGGATATGCCCGAATCCACAGGCCTCCCTGCGGTTTGCAGCAAGTATACAACATAGAACATGGATCAAGCCAGTCGCCCTTGTAGGCGATGAAAGCCCAGCCATTCACTGCCAGAGATGCAGCTGGGGCTAGAGCCATCCAGAGGGAGTGAAACAGCTTACAGTTTCTTTGGGGCTGCAGGGAAAAAGCAGTGCTCTGTCAAACCCCACCTGGCCCCGGTGAGACGAGGATGCCGCGAGGGTTCATGGCCTTGATCTCCTCGACCGTCTTTTCATCATTCTTATATACGACATACTCGCACCCCAAATCACCCAGGTACTGCATACGGTCATAAGGAGCACCGTCAGCTTGGTGGCCCCGCATCGCACGCACGGCGGCTCAGCAGACCTGGCAGAGATTGTACGTGAAGCTGTCATAGTTGTCCACCACCACGACTGGGCCTTTTGCAGCTGCTGATGCCTGCACCGGTCGACAGCATGGGGTTCTCCGCAGAAGAGGTCTTGCCACACGGCTGCTACCTGTGATGGGAAAGGACCCTTCCTGAGTCGAAACAGGACTCGAGTAAGACATGCCTTGAAATTTTAAAATCGTACCAGGGCAAGCAAAAGGAGCTCGGGCTTCCCGGGGAGCTAAGCTGCGCATTCTTCCAAATGCACGTGAGCTTTGCCAACCCTAAGTCACAATCTCTAGACACAGCCAGACCTCACTGATTCCAATTCGCCTCATCAGGAGCCTTCCCGTTAAGAAATTTTTTTGCATATTGCCATTTCCGTACGAAAGGCCTCTCACTTACGCAAATCAGTTTAACTATTGCACACGCGTTTCACCATAAGGTAGACCGACATACCAATTGATTACTATGCTTTCCGTTAGAGCCTGTGGTCTTTAAACTTGCATCTATCTTTATAAGATTGAGGCATTCGTCCTAGATGTCCATTCGCTTAGGATTCAGGCTTTTCTATTGCCGGGGCAGGCTTGTGGCGCCGGTAAGGACAGGGCCGCACCGGCGCAAACCTCCGAGGCCCGTGTGTGTTCTCTCAGGGCAGGTGGGTTTTCCGACACCTCATACAAAACTCCCATAGCTAGAGTTGGGTCAGCATTACACGACAAGGGAAAGCAAACTGCAGGCAGCAGCGTCGAGGCAAGCAGGAGACAAACAGCCTGCCTCAGCATGGCCAAATATCACACCAGTGGTGAAGGAGAAAGTTGCTTTGTTTGAAGGATTAGAAGGCGATGATTTTCGGTAAGCAAGGCGAGGGCTCGGTAATGTTGCTTGTCACTACGCGCACAGTTTCGGCATTGCGGTTATATTTCCTAAAAGTGCAGCACTGGAGCTAGTAAAGGGATGTGACCGTCTAACTCGGCTTAGGCTCCGGGAAGCCGCTTGCACGCGTGCCCTTGGACGTGGCTGTGTGGACCTTGTCGTGCGAAGAACTCCGGGCCGATTGTTGGCAAATGTGGAACTTCCGTTGCTGTCGAACGCATATTATTTTTTCCATCGGCTTGGTCCTTGCTCCATGTGTGCTCGTCTGTCACTCTTTGTACCCTGTCTGCTTACCCATCGGAAGTCCAGCCTTAAGCCATGCTTTTGTCTCTGTCCTTGAAAGAGGTCATCGGCCACCTCTTTACCACAAACGCACGCCAATGATGCGGTGTGCTGGCCTCATCTCACCGCTGCTGCTGCCGGGCCCCCTGCCGTCTGCTGCTACTGATTGTTGCTTTTTCGGGTGCTGCTGCTGACGATGCTGCTGCTGCTGCTGCTACTGCCATGGAGCGCAGCCATCCGCTTGACCAGCAAAACACAAGCATGCTGCGCTCGGTTCCGGGATTGGAGATGGTGGCGAAGAACTTCATGGGTATGTGTTATCGCCGTACGTAGAGTAAATTTTTGAATTTTGAAAAAAATAAACGGATGCCAGAAGGCTGGCACAGGATGCAGCGATCCTCATGGATGAAGGCTCCTAGGCCGTCGAAATGGCGGGAAAGTGCTACGCAAGGCGCGGGGCTGGGGTACAGGCACGAGCGAGGGCTTGGAGGGCTTCTGGCAGTGGGCTGCGTTCTGTTTCGCCCGAAAGGCGGTGGGCGGTGGGGCACAGGGCGGCGAGGCTGTGTGGTACATGACACCGCCGTGTGCCGTTGCACCATGGACCCCGGGTGCAGTGCGCCGGTACGGTGGGCGGCTCTGGCAGTCTGCTTGGTTTCACACGGCAAGAGGTGGCCAACGAAGTCGCGTTTTAGGCTACAGCTCCATAGCGCTGCTACTGCTACTGCTACTGCTTCGTGGGCTGCTTAGGCGCCTTAAGGCCGCTCAGGCTAAGGCTCAGGCTCAGGTTAAGGATGTTTAAGCCTCTCCTTTCGCCGCCGCTGCTGCTACTGTTGCCGCTGCTGATGTTGATATTGGTGTTGTTTTTTTGTGTGTGCGTATGTGTGTTTCCTTGTTGCCTGTTCAGGCCCGGTGGCGGAGCAGGTGCTGCTCTTGGAGAACATCTCCACGTCCATTAAGATAGGGCCGGATCAGCTGCCGTCCGTACATAAGCTCCTGGTGGAAGCGGTGAGAGATGAGGCACACTGGCGGAGATGGGTTAGCGGCCGGAAAAGAGGGGAATTTATAGCAAGAGGGGCAAAGAGGGCCCAATGCCGGGGCTGGGATTTGGGGGCCGCTAAAACGACGAGAGGGAAGGGTCAGGGCTGTGGGGGGAGGGAGGGGGGAAAGGTCATATCCAGAAATCAAAGAGGAAATCTTAACTGCAGAAGGCGCTGTGGGGGGAAGACGAACCACAAACGAGTGAAGCCGCTGCCAAGGAGGGGGGAAGACGAACCACAAACGAGTGAAGCTGCTGCCAGGGCAAGAGTGGGGGGCAGGGGTTTGGGAAGAGCCCGACTGGGTCGGTGTCAGTGTTAGTGTCATTGCCGGGGGAATCCCACACACCCAGGCCCATGACGTCATCCGGGGTGAGGGAAGGATGGGGGGAGGGGTCACGGCGGGGGGGAACCCTTCCCTAGGGTTTCTTAGCGATCACACTGGTTGTCGTTATCCCCTTGGGGAGGGGGATAACGGGGGGGGGGAGGAAGTGGCGGCTGGCACTGACACGGCTGACACGGGCGCTGCACCGTGATCACGGAGACCCTTGTCTTGGGTCCTGGCGCTGGGGCGTGACGCCGGAGCGGCCCGTACGCACACATACAGACATAAATACGCACGCACAGTGCGACTTGTTAAAAACGTCGCACTGTGCGTGCGTAGTTATGCCTGCTTAGGTTAGTCTTAGACTTGTTATTGATATCACACACGCTATCCTCATTTTCCGCGCTCCATATCGGCGCATGGCATGTAGGCGCGGATCCTGCAAATGGAGGCGCCGGAGCTGTACGTACGGCAGGTACGGGTGTTGGTACGGAAACACGATTGGTGCGGCACGGGGTTGTTTGCAAGGGGTCAGTGGTACCGCGGCGAGCGTTGTTGGCCTGATGCTGCTGTCCGCACCTGCTACGCTGCTGTCGCTGTGGTGTGGTGTGGTGTGGGTTGCTACAGCGGCGGGTGCTACTGCTATTGCCCCTGCAAGTGTGTGTGTGTGTAAGTGTATGCTAGTGTGTGCTCTCCATCGGCATATCGGTGCCATCTGCGCGATTCGTTAGGCCACCTGTTTAGATGACTACCGTCGTCGGCTGTTCGCCCGCGTGCTCGCATGTTTTGACTTACTGCATCTCGCTCCGGCTGTAATAATATCTCCCCATTTTCCCTTTTTTGCGTGTTGTGTACAGCACCCTGTTCCCAACGCCTACACTCTGGCTATTGCGGGCCACAAACCCTTCATTGTCATCCACACGGCGTTGCTGGAGCTGCTCACGCCGTACGAGCTGCAGGTACGGCGACACGGTGTGTATTTTTTCCCTCGCCCGTGTAATAAATTACTCCACCCTTCTCTTTGACTCTTGCGTGAAATCCCTCCCCTGCACTTCTTAAAAAATATCACATAATTCCTCCCCTTGTCCCTCCCCTTCCCCCATATAAACCACCTCCTCCTTCTCCTCCTCGTCCACCTCTTCTCCTCCTCCTCCTCCTCGTCCACCTCTTCCTCCTCCTCCTCCTCGTCCACCTCTTCCTCCTCCTCTTCCTCCTCCTCCTCCTATTACTACTACTACTACTACTACTGCTACCAGGCGGTCCTGGCTCACGAGCTCGGTCACCTGAAGTGTGACCACGGTTTGTGGTTGACGGTGGCCAACGTGCTGGCTAGCGGCACTGTATCCGTCCTTCCCGTGGTGACGGGAATGGTGCAGGAGGCGCTCATGCGGTGGCTGCGGGCGGCGGAGCTCACATGCGACCGGGCGGCGCTGCTGGTGGCACAAGTGTGTGGGGGGGGGTGGGACGGGGGTGGGATGGGATGGGATGGGATGGAGGACAGGATGGGAGGTGTGGCGTAATGGGGGAGCCCCCGTGGGAGGGGCCGTATGGGGAAAGCAAGGGGTTTTCTTGTGCTTTGGGTGTCGGGAGTTTTAAACTATTTTGCTTGTTGTGTACCATCATCACCACCACCATCATCATCATCATCATCATCATCACCACCACCATTTTCATCTCAACACTACCACTGTCATCACACAGTCCCCCTCCCCCTCCCTTCACCTTCCCCACCCTGGTCAGTCCTGGTTCTTGTACACTCTTTCCTTGGCAGCAACTTCACTCGTTCACGTGGTTCGTCTTTCCCCACCCTCCTCCCCACCCCGGGATGCTCTCAGGACTCAAAGGTGGTCATCTCCGCACTCATGAAGCTGGCCGGGGGGTCTCCCTCCTTCGCGTCGGAGCTTAACGTGGACGCGTAAGTGCCGCCAAGGACTGCTGATTGCGCATTGGGAGCCAGGGGAGAAGGAAGATAAATGGGCGGAAAAACGGCGGCAACGTGCACGAGGGGCCGCACTAGTCCTCGCACTAGCTGTCAGTAGCCTTCTCTCCTCCTCGTCCTCCTTCCGCTCCTTCCCTCTCTTTCCCCCTCTCTCCCACACACACGTACCCTCCTTTTTCCCAGTTGGTACGTTGCGACTGTGTTCGCACGTTCCTTCACCCTCTCTGTCAGCCATTGTTTTCTTTCGTCGCTGCTTCTCTCTTCCCCCTCCTAACCCCCTTTCCACTCGCCCGTATGTAAACGTTTCGCCGCTGAACGTGTGTTCTGCCTCCGCCCCTCTTTTTATCCTTCCGTGTGGCAGGTTCCTGCAGCAGAGCCGCTCCTACGAAGAAGCCACCAGCAGCCTGCTGGGCTGGTACCTCCGCAATGCGCAGACGGCAGCGCTGAGCCACCCGCTGCCGGTGATGCGAGCTCGGGAGATCGACAAGTGAGTAGCGGGGTATGGAGAGGTAGAGGGGTAAAGAGGGGTAGAGAGGGGTAGAGAGGTAGGGGAGGAAAACCTACCTGTGTCGAAGGTAAAGTACGGTAAGCAGCTAGGAGCCAGATATGCCCAAAAGGGAGATTCCAGGGAGCGACGTTCGCCCTGTCGTGATGGCGTCCAATCCGATAAGAAAGCACTCGGGGGTTGTCGGAGTTCCGGAATCATGTAAACACCTTCCCCCGCCACCACCCAAGGCAGTTAGTAGTGACCACCGTCATTTGGTTGTGGTATGTGTGCGTCTATCTGTCTGTCTGTCTACGTCGTCTTCGTCGGGAACGTGATGCCGGGTGCCGAAAGCTGTTGCGATCATCCATGTTTTGGGGTGGCATGTGGGGATGCAGGCAGTGCCGTTACGGAACAGTGCCGCTCTACATGACGAGGAAGTTGGGCGAGGGGGCGGTCGGTAGGTGTGTCGGTGAGATTCCCTAACCCTAAAGGGGAACCGAAGGGGACAACCCTATTGCAAAAGTGCTAAGATGTGAGTATGTGCAAATGTTATGGCTGCGGCATTGAGCGACCCTTGGGATGTTATTTTGGCGGCGTACCGCAGGTGGAGTCAGAGCACGCAGTACAAGGGGCTCCTTTCCAAGAACCGCTCCCATAGAGTCCAGTTCATGACAGCACCATCACCGCCTGGCCAGCAACAGCAGCAGCTTCAACAGCAGCAGCAACAGCAGCAGCAGCAGCTACAACAAATAGCATCCCAGGGGGCACAGCTTGGCGGCTACTCGGGTGCTGGCAGCGGCGGCGGGGTCGGCCAGGCGTCCCAAGGTTATAACAACAGCAGCAGCGGCGGCGGCGGCGGTGCCTTTGGTGGCGCGGCATCGGGCGTGCCTGGGCAACTCTACGAGTTGTTGCGGCCGCCTGCACCCCTCAACGCCACAACTTCCTCACCCGGCGGTGCTGGGTTTCGGCAGCTTGCTGCCGATGGAGGAAAAAACCAGAACAGTGCTTTAGGACACGGCAGTGGCAGTAGCAGTAGCAGTAGCGGCAGTTCCGCTAGCGGCAGTACTGGTATGGCTCACGGCAGCAGTGGTGGCGGTGCCGGGGGAAGTGGGGGGGGAGGTGTTGGCGGTGTTGGTTTTGATGTCGGTGGTATACTTGGCGGCCTTTGGGCTGGCTGGGGAGGTGGTCCTAAGGCTGGGCGGTAGCTCGAGCATCTGCGATGATGCTGAGGACATCATCAGGAAGCAACCCTTCACTAGGCGACCGGATTCTACATCGGCGGAAGCATCCCTCCCTCCTCCCTCCCACCTACTATACACCTACGCCCCTCCATGGTGTGGGTGTGGGTAGTAGGATGGTGTGGGTGTGGGTGTGTTCTACACTCCCTGCCCTCTTTTGCGTGTGAAGGGGGGGGAGGGATGCTGTTTGCTTCGCAAGCCGCGGTCCCGCAGTCCCGTGGGTCCATTTGCAAAGCCCGCCACCCCAATCCCCTCCCCCCCTATTGCGTACTCGTCTTTGGACGTGTACGGTGTTTGGCGATTGTTTCGTTGGGTTCGCTGGCCCCCTCCCCATGTATTGCCGCGCATGCCATAAGCCCCGCATAGTCCCTAGCTAGCTGACCCTGACCCCGAATCTGTTTTCCAAACATTGCATCACGGCTTTTGGGTTGGGCCTTTCTCGTCATGCAGGATGTCATGCAGGGGGCCATGCAGGGGGCCATACATGGCCGCCGATCCCCATGCGGTGGCGTCTCGCTCCATTTCCTCCTCTCATTTCCCCCGTCTGAATGTGTTGTTGTACCAGGTGGGAATAACATGCCACTGAGGTGGAATTAAATTTGAAACAAATTTGCAGTCTGGGTTGTGGGGAAAGGAGGTGTGTGGAGGTGTATGTATGCATGTATGTATGTATGTATGTATGTATGTATGTATGTATGTATGTATGTATGTATGTATGTATGTATGTATGTATGTATGTATGTATGTGTGTCTCTGGCTTTTGAGGCTCATGGTATTTCGTTAGTGAGCTGGGCCAGCACAAATCTCGGGAGTGGCAGAGGTGAATGACACAATGCACTGTTTGCGCGGGTGGAGATGGGGTTGGGGACGCAGAAGGGGGTCCTTGAAGAGCTGCGGAGGAGGAAATGGGCTCCGCCTACCGTGTACCGGCAAACATCGGATGATCGGAGGAGCTTTAGGGGCTCCGGCTCTATGGTGGGTCGGTGTCGGATTAGCGTGGCAACAAGACGGCTTTGACCGTCGCTGCACGCGTTCCGCCATGTTGCGCTGTGTATCATAAAACGTGAATTGGAGCGAGAACTTCAACTTGGACTGAACGTTGCTGGGTTCGAGGCTATGGCTGGCGATGGTGGTGGCGATGGTGGTGGTGGTTAAGGAATGGCCTCTTGGCCGAGGAGGGCTCCTAATGTGTCGCGCGCCTGAGCGGTTTTTGGTGCTGAATGTATGCGTGTGGATGTTTGCGTGTGCACTGCGCAGATTCCCGGTGCTGGTGTTTCTGGATCTGCATCGCTTTATCCTCTGTGCTGTGCTGCGCGGCAGTT
The DNA here is from genome assembly GCF_000143455.1 of Volvox carteri f. nagariensis. Classification (NCBI taxonomy): domain Eukaryota; kingdom Viridiplantae; phylum Chlorophyta; class Chlorophyceae; order Chlamydomonadales; family Volvocaceae; genus Volvox; species Volvox carteri. Next base: position 1,084,076 of record NW_003307566.1, read on the forward strand.
GCATGGAATGTAGGCATGTAGGTAGGTGGACAGGTGTATGGTTATCCTATTAGCCCTAGTGACGTGGAGGCAGCAGCACCTTGAGCATTGCACTGCAGGGAGGGAAGCAATGGCATATCGGAGAAGTGCAAAGATGTGCGAAGATGTGTGTTGTTGTAGTGGTGCTTGCGGAGATGGCGAAGACCATCGGGAGCGAGCAGCTTCCTTGCTTGCAGGAGCGGCAGATTTGTATGTAACGGTAGCGTTTCTTGCGCGACAGTGGGAGAGATGTGAGCGGTTTCGTACGTCAGCTTCCTGCGGTGACACTTATGCGCGCCGCGTTTAAAGGTCTGCGTTCTGCTATTGAGACATCACTCCCTTTAATCGGCTTAATAGCTGTGCTTTACATGTGGAAACATGGAAACGATTTATGCTGCCGACTGATGATGTTTGTATGTTTTCATATGAACAGAGTTGCGGATGTGTGCTTGCGTTTCATTTGCGTGTAGCTGTGGCGTGTGCCGCCAACGACTGGTGGTTTGATGGATGTTTGGATTGCTTGGCGCTGCGGTACGCGGCTTGTGGACTGCAGAGTCTGGCAATTCCATTAATTGGCCATCAGCTCTTGGTCATCTTTTACCTGGGTTAAAATTCCCATGTTAGTGGGAAGTATCAAATATCATTCGCCTTCACAGCGCGAGCTGGCCATGTATCCTATGTTTTGAACTTATTTTTGGCAAGGGTAGCCACCACATCGTTGAAGCGGTGTCGTCGACATCCAAGATTGAACTCCAGACATGTTCCGCTTAGTTTACGTAGGCCATCGCAGCTTTGCTGCATGGTCCGGAGTGCGCAACTGTGGTCATGCTCCTACCATCTCCGGTGCTGCCATCTGTCGCATTTGGCATGCGCAATGTAGGCTAATTGGATTATCGAAGGAATAACGTCATGTCTTATTGCTTGTTGGTTGCTTCTTGGCGCGTGAGCGATGAGTTGCGGTGCAGCCGGGGGCGGGCAGGTTGCCAGTATTTTATCGCAGGTGTGCAGGTGGCAAAGAATTGCTGCACGCCAACCGGCATGCTTGCACGACTTGGGATGCACCTGCCATGAAATTGAGATACGCGTGGGGGGTTTGCAGAATCCAGGTACCAGGATTTCCGCCCACGTTAGTAAGCGCAAACTCAGTTAACTGGATCCTGAGCTTCGGAGCTGCGTGCCCGACTCGATGGCCAGTCAAATCAAATCCCCAGACATCTCAATAAACATCTGTCGATTCTCCAGCACATATTTATTTCACGGGCAGCTCGGCGCCAGAGCGTGAAGCGGCATGGAGAGGAGAGTAGTCAAGATAAACACCGAAAGCAATACAAAAGACGATTCCACGACCCAGGGCCTTCCTGTAGATGTAACTCTGGCAAATCTTCTCGATCATGTCGCAACAGAACTCAACTCGGGCGATGATGCATTCGTTTTCACCGGCGGTGTCATCGGGCTATGCTTTCTTGTGGGTCTGGTTGTATACTCTCCAACTCTTTGTCCACTTGCCTACCTCGGCTTTGCGGCGATGTTTTTGCCTTATCGCGTAGTAAACTTTTTGCCTCGGAAATGGGTCTTCTTCCTGGTTGACTTCTGCTATGTAAGTGGATGACTTTATGGCGACCATAAAGAGGTTTTAGCGTCTATATATTATGAAGAAATTGGTGCTGTTTTCGGCTTGGGACATCTTCGAGCAACCACGTGGGGGTGGCTACGTACGTAATGTGTTTGTCCTGGTTGCCCAAGTCCGCAGCACGGCTTGCCTGCAGCAGGCATCGTATGTTTTGCAGGTTTCTCCCCACGCTTGGCTACCTTCATGACCCGCCCGACCCCCTCTCCGCCCTCTTACCAGTTCTGCAACTTGGCCTGTTGCGCCTTCCTGCTCTTCCGCCCGGAGGACCCACGGCTGGAGGCGGCCGTCTACGTGTTATGTGAGGGTCCGCTCGCCGCCGCCCTCATTGCCTGGCAGTGCGCCTGGCTAATGGTTTCACCCGACCATGTCATAAGGTGCAGCTGAACCGCATACCACTGGTCAATATCCCAGCACACGGCTTGTATCGCACGATTTATGTCTAGTCACAGGGCTGCGGTGATGCTCATGCACTGCGTCTCGCAATTTGTGTGAGCCCTGCTTAGAGCGAGGATGCTTGTTGCTCCCTTGCCAAATCCTAGCCCTGGGATGCGGGCTTCTAGCCCAGACCAGCAGCGACCTCACCGAATTTCCCCGTGTTCCCATGATCAAAGTCTCGCCCAGGATCTTTAAACATCGCCTTACAACACCACCACAAACCTACTGATTGCCCGCTCGACCTTTGTTTCATCTATCCAAGCCCGATACCCTACCTTGGCCTGCATTGGACCTCCACAACAGTGTCCTCATTCATTTGATGCCTGGATTGGCGATGTACTGCCACCGCTACCTCGCGTTTTCGCGCCAGCCGTTGCTGCTAGCTGGTCGTCTCGCTCGTGCGCTACTCGGGAAGGCTGACACTTGGGCCATCGCAGCCTCCGGCGCAGCGGAAGTCGCTGGAATCGGCTTTAATGACAGCAGCAGCAACAACAACAACAACAACAACAACACTCAATTAGCTTTAAGAAGCGTGATCGCACTCCAGGGCCGCAGGTTAGCTGCGCTTGCGGCCATTTCTCAGGGCCAGATACCCTGCCCCAAGTGGGCTACTGCATCGTCGCCGTCGTCGCCGGCAGTAGTGCACGAGGCGGCGGGCGGGCTGAACGAGGAGCCCGTGGCGCTCAGCGTCAATGCTGTAAAAGCCGCCGTTACGCATGAACTGGCTGGTTCATGCTTTGCAGGTTGGTATACAGGATCTCGCCCAGCTGGCGGTGCGGTATGCTACGCAACAACCTCGGCGGAGTCCCCGTTGCCCTGCCCAACCCCTGCCTGGCTCTGGTTGGGAGCCGCACCGCTGGCGTTCTACCTTGCATGGCAGGTCCGGCGACATCCAACAAGGACACTGCCCTAGATCAAAACTGCCACTGCCATCGGCTTTGTCATACGTGTTCATTTGAAATTCTACTGTATGGACAGAGACAGGCCGCCAAACACTTTGCAGCCAAAATCAGGCTGCGACCGCTACCCTTGCCTAAATATATATCAAACCGTGCGGAACGGCGAGCTGGGATATGCCTGTGAAAGTTGTGCGTTGAGCCGGCCTTGGTGTCCTTAGTCTCTGTGCCTATTGCGGCGAGCGATCACGCAAATGGCATGTGCCTGTAAGAAGGGAGCCCAGCATTTTGCGCGTGTATATGTGTGGATCTTCCTGTGGCCAGGCAGCCCTGCATCGCCTCCCTTTTTTCCCGCTAACCTTACCGCTCTATCTGACCCAATTGCCTGCTTTCGTCCCCATACGTCTCCTGCCTACTGTGGAACTTAACATCGCCCCTTTGTCCCCTGCTCCCTGTGCGCCCTCGCTCCAACAACCCGCCGCCTGACTGCCGTCTTCAACGTCCCCAACAAAGCTGATCTACTTCCTGTTGGTTCAGGTGAGGTTGCTTGGCGGCTGGCGGCCTGACGTGTGATTCGAACGAAGAGCGCAGCAGCAGCAGCAGCAGATGGCACGTACGCGCGTGCTTTCTGCGCATCTGTGCTACTGCTACTACAAACAGTGTGCGCCTCGCTATGGGTAGCGTGTGTCGTGTTGCTATGCATGTGGCGCTGGCAGCGGTAACATGCGTGATGCCCGCTCAACAAGGCCCACTCATTACCGCGTGCAACATTCTGCACGCCAAGAAGCAATTGCACGATCCGAGGCCGTAAAACTCTGCAGATCCGATCCTGCTGCCTGGGAAGAAGGAGCGCAGGTGCTCCACAAGCTCATACGTCCTGGTGCGGCCCTCCTATACGCGTACTGCGATGCATCCTTTTCAGGTCGCCTTTCGGCGTGTGATCCTGTCCGGGGGCTACGATACGAGTTACCGGGCGTTGGCACGGCGTGCGCAGCGCGCTAACAGCCCACTGAACAGTCTGGTGCGGCGCGGTAGCGTGGCGCGCCGGCTTTTCATGTACGGTGAGTGGTGGCGCAGGAGGAGTGAGCACGCGGGGAAGCGCGAGGCACGTGTCATGGTGCTTGGTGCGGCGGCGTCATGGGCGATGTGGCGGTGCAGAAGATGCAGCAATGAGGAAGGGTGTGGCACACATCTGGCAATTGTTTGACGTGGCAATCGGTTGGTGGTTGATCTATGGCAAGGCTGATGATGAGGTTGTAATGGGTTACCTGAAATAAGTGATAGCGCAGATGCCCCAGGGCTATTATGGGCTAGTATGCCCGCCATGTGTTGTATCAGTTTGTTATGATGGCCGTCGATGGCCAGCCGTTATCCTATCTAAGTGATACGGTCTCCACGCCTCACCAGGAGCCCCTCTAGTGCCTGTCCTGCATTACGGAGCTTTTGGTGCACCGCGACGTCACCTGCTAGATTGCTCACTTCCCCGTCGGTCTTGGCCCTGTCCAGGTCTGCTGCAGTTTCTCTTCACGCTGGTGACTCAGGCTCTGGCGGTTACCACCTACCATAGCTTCGTGGCGGCGACGGCGTGGCAGGTGGGGCAGCAGGGACAGCTTGGCGATGTATCGGGATGGCGTCGGCGCCCAAGGGGTCCTGGTGTCTCGCGCAAGTGTGCCCGTTGCAAGTGCCCGCCATCATCGCCGGACAATTACCTTGTTTTGAGAGCTGGAGTGCAGTTGTGGCCTCTGCCCCTCCCGGGGCCCCAAGGACGGAATCCGTGGTGTCCGCGCCACACTGTTCCCGTTGGGTGGCGTTGAATCTCTGATGGCCTTTTGCCGCATGGCCTAGCTGCATATACATGGGATGCGCGAAAAGGCCGAAAGGAGCTAATGACCCCTTCCCAGGTAGCACTGCAGGCATCTCTGCCAGCCTACTTCGTCCCAACTAGAGCCTTGTCTGATTTTGCTGTCCGCGACCCCTGAAGGGTGTTGGGTACATGGGGAGAACTACGCCTTGCAGTGACAGGCTCGCTTGACTCTTAAGGCATTGGGGGGTTGCGCGATTCCTTCTTTTGTGTGGGGGCGCGTGTGGATAGGTGTCTGTTGCTAATGCCTCGCTACTCCGGCGCGTTCATTATTCTGGAGAACATGCAGTACCGCGTATGCGCTCCATCTTTCCCCTGAGGCATGTTTCCTTTCAAAAACCTTTCAAAACCCCATCACGTCCGCGTTGTGCGCTGCCTGGTGGCGGCGCCGCCGCTCCGTTTCATGGGGCAGGTCGTCAAGTTCGTAGTGCCGTTGTACCTGGGGGCCTGCCACCAGTGCCAGCGGCTGCCGGTGCAGCAGCTACGAGCGGCGGCGGCGAGGCTGGGGGCGTTAGAGGCGCAAAAAGCGCCACCAAGAGCGGCCCAAGCTGCACGTCGCGGGAAAGGGAGGCAACTATTGGAAGACAACCAGGAGCCTGAACAGGCTTTCGAAGTCGCCGCGACGACCGGTTGCGACTGTGTGGCATCCTTATCGACTTAAATGAGGGGGGAAGGTAAAAAGTATTATGCGTACACGCGGGCAGGGCCACGTTGAGAACGATATTCTCGGTAACGGTAACGGGGCAACGGTTGCATTGTCATGCGATGGCTTGCGATGGCTTGCGATGATGAGGTTATTTATTATCGGTGTGGCTATATTGAATGGATCAATAATCTGAGCTGGGCCGGGGCTTTTAGAATGGTGATAACCGTGCACCCGCTGTCATTTTTTGGATGCCGTACACAAATGGGTGAGGTGAAGCGACGTGATTCGAAGCAATAACTGCCATGCCACAGAAAGAAATCCATCGTTATTAATTGTTTATCTTTGTACAGATGATGCAGTATCGGATTCGCGCGTGCGTGATTTTTTCTTGCTATATCTCAGGGGGTTGTTCGGTGCGATGCACGTATGCGGCAGTAACGGCTGCAGCAAGGAGTTCGTTGCATGAATGAAGGAAACAAATCCAAAATGGATTAAGATGGTTGCGACTGTTGCGCGCTTCAGCAAGGCATGTCCATGGCATTGAAGGACTGAGCGCGTCTGATTATCGTGGGGCATTTCACTGGACATGACTGTGAGAGGTGGTGGACTGTTACCCTGGTCGGATGGCGAGGAGGACTATCTAAAAGTCGCCAAGACCTGGAATGAGAAGAATATGCACAAGAAGCAGAAATGCGCTATTTTGCTGCGTTATTGGCTATCCACAATCTTGTTTAGCTAGGCAGTGTTTGATAATGGAAAATTAATGGGCATGCGCGCTCGACCGCCCTGGTGCGCACCGAGGCATCCACTCATGCCGACTCTATCGCCGCGCGATATGGAACCCTGAAGTATGTGGACTTTGGAAGTCTGGATGATCAAACCTCCTTTCGTCCGGGTATGTAGTTATTGCTGCATGGGCTGTGCTGCTTGCGGCGAGGGAATATTGTTATGAAAATGGCTACGGTCTTTTAAGGTAACGAGATAATGCAACAGTAAAAGGCTATAGAACTAATATGTAAGAAAGTAATATAATATCCGTCATTACGTAAGCTTTGCGTGATATTCGCCTCCAGTGCACGTGGATTAATAACGCTAAATATAAGGAAGAAAGCAATGTAATGTTTCAATAATTATACATTTGAAAGAAAGGTTGGAAGCAACCCCTATAAACCAAAACGTTCAGGCAGCTCTTCGTGTCGAAGGCAGCCTTTTAACAAGAAGGCCCTGCATGTGGATAACATGCAAGACTTTCGAATTACCCCACAAGATCTGCGAAGTTGACATATCAGCATGCGATGCTGTCGGAATTGCCGCTTAGTTAGTCTGCTGTCGTACACTGGTAAGTTGACAAAGAATGCCGTGCAGTGATTATGCAGGAGCACATACGTAATCATAAACCAAGGATCCTTGACCATCTCGATGTCGCCTGCTTCTTTAATTCCTCTCGTACTTTGTTACCTTTTTCCTGGTTCCTTCAGCGAGTCAAAATGCCGCGCGCTGCTTGCGAAGAGGGCGTCGATCTGGAGTCGCAAAACTCTGATGAGCGACAGAAGGCCATGCGTGCGCAGCTGATGGCACCGGTCAAGTCGACAACGGACGAGTGGGTTCGCGGCGACCCAGGTCAGTAAGCTGCTTTCTGCCATTGTAAAGATGTGCTCTGCATACTGGATGATGATCCATTTTCCTGCAGGTCCATTTGGGCTTCTGTGCTTCGGCATGACTACCTGGTAAGTCGCGCGATGTGTGCGCTTCGGTTGGTCAAAACTATTATCAAAGCTCCTTTTTAAGCGAGTTATATGAAGAATCGCAAACCGTTAATTAATGTTATTTCCCCACTTGCGTAGATGGTTTCCTGACGGCGCCATTTCCGTTCCCTTTGTCCCACTTTTCCTACCGATCTCCTAACGCGGGCGTCCAATAGCATGTTGATGTTCATCACAACAGAGTAAGTGGATATTTTATGATAAGTTGACATAATATGCAGCCTGATCTGGTGCTCACAGGTTTTGTCATCGATTGACAGCTTTAGGGTGCATTTCCAGTGGCGGATTAAGGCCAGGGATTAGGGCACGGAAGTCCTTGGTACGAGCTTACCACATAGTTTTGTTCCATAAGGGAACCAAAGGTTGAAAAGGCGAGGTAACTTTGCCAACAACTTAGCCGTTTGAGCAAGTATCGATGGAGGACAGAGGGTTAATCCCTGGCCTTAATCCGCACTGGAAATACACCCTTAGTCAGCTGTGAACTAATTACTTCATTGTGACAATCTGCAGCTGGTCTGAATCTACATTTCTTCCGACCGTCATGTGCTACGCCATGTTCTACGGTGGATTCGGCCAGTTCGTCGCTGGCGTCCTTGAGGTGCGACCGCCGACAGGCGCTGCTCTGTATTCACACGCTTCGTAAAGGATGTCATGGATTTGCATACCTGAGGATTTAAATAGTCTCCAAGGTCCATGGTATCTGGGACGTTGCTTCTGTTGACATTAGTTGCCGTACCGCCGGTACGGTACCGGCTCATTTCCACCGTTACAGTTGATCAAGGGCAACACTTTCGGCGGCACTGCCTTCGCCAGCTACGGAGCTTTCTGGATGGGCTGGTGAGTGCTTGCAGTGCCATACAGCATACCTAACTGCCGTACGCAGCTAATCCTATCCACGGACCAACATGCACGTGCACGAATCGCAGCAGCTTGTCCGCCTTCACACCGCAGTTTATTTCCCTTCTCCCTGCACCGCTCGCTCATTCCATCCTTCCTTCCGTTCCAAAGGTTCCTGTTGGAGCTCCTGATGAAGCAGTACCCCTCGGTGTACAAGACCGCGCTCACGGGCAAGACGCTCTGGTGCGGACTGTGGGCCTTCCTGACGGCCGGTAAGAAGAAGACGGGGGGTACAGGCAGGCAGGTATGCATGCAGGCATGCGTGCATATGCTCCCGTGCGGCATGGTCCTGGCCGGGCTTGTTGTCTGTTTTACAGCAGCACGTGGTGCAAGCTGTCAGTTGTTTTCAGCACGAAGGAATGGGGCTATCGCGCCCCAGACTGCTTCTGTTGTGTCCGCTGGCGAGTGGTCATTCGCAGTTCGGTTTGTCCCCCGTAACCAGTTGGAATTAGCATGGCACGTCACCTGGTCACCGGCGCTGATTATTGCAAAACTTCATTCAGAACGTTTTAAAGAAACCTTTATGGGCGTAGCTGGAACCTGGGCACGTCGTCATGCATCATTCCAGCCCAAAGTTTTCCTGGCTTAAGCTGCTTACAGAGTTTTCATTTTGCCTACTTTGTGTCTGTCTATTTTCCGAAACCAGGATTCTTCGTTGTGACGCTGCGCAAGAACGGCTGCCTGATGACCATCTTCTCAACCCTGGTCATCACCTTTTCGCTGCTGGCTGGCGGAGTGTGGAACGAGAGCTGCGAGCTGGCCGCGGGCTACTTTGGGTTCTTCTGCGGCGCGTCCGCCATCTACGCCGCCTTCGCCTTCCTGTACAAAATTGAGCTCGGAATCGTGCTGCCAGGCGCGAGGCCCGTTGCATATATTTAGATATTTAGATACAAACTACAGAAATTTTGCAGGACTGGATCTTGGCTCGTTAAGCGGCGTTGCCGCTATATCGCGTCTATCGATTGTGTTATCACCCCGTCAAGTTGCATCTTGCGGGCATACGAGAACGTAAACCAATCATATGGAACTGGTGTGCATGTGGCATGTGACATGTGGCATGTGGCATGTGACACAGCAGGTGGTCGAAGAAATGGTGTGTAGAAAGTTCGACTGCGATGTAAGGTGAAGAAGTACGTGGCGAAGAACAAGAAAGGGATATGTAGTTTAAATCTATTCGGTGGGTGCTTCGGAATGTAGCCAGCCTCGGAAAGATGTATGTACGATAATCGAGAGGAGAAATCGATGCGAATCAGATCAGTATAGGGGTGAGTGACCTGTGATGTTATGTGTGTATAAGGGCTTGAGACGACCCAAATCACGACAAGTTGGTTGATGATGGACTCGCGCTTTGCGCTTATACGGCATGCAACCGACGCCAAGACAGTTTTTTGGCGCGTTGCATGCTGCGCTTTGCGATGCTTTGTGTGTTTTTGCTGGACAGGTTGCCCCCGGCGGGATGGACGCTGCTGCAGAGCTAGGGTTTTTTGTGGGGGCGGGGTATGTGAACTGGATGAACTTTGTTTAAGGTATTTTGGCTCGGGAGGGAGGGAGGGAATCGGATGGTAGGACTGGCTGGGCGACGGGGTGCGCAACTTTTTTAGCGCTGTGTACGGTACCCTCACGCACCGCCGTACCTCGCCCGCAACCATTGCAACCTTTTTTTGCAACAGTCGTGAATGATAAATTTCGAATCCGATCATGTGCCATGTGCCTTGATTGCTGGGTTCCCTGCGTTTTTGTACGTTTTGCAAATCGATCGGGTTAGGCAGAACGATTCTGGGAGGCAAAGAAATGATACTAAGGGCACTACGCGTGATGACATGTGTGATTGTGATGGATGAAAGGGATGTTGGGGGGTTTGGCGACTGCCGACTGCCCGCACTTCTCACGTGGAGCTAACTGGCCGTGGCAGCGGTCGTGCGTGGCTGTTGTCACGCCATATGACGTGCTAACAGACATAAGAAATGCGGATGGATCACTGTGTGTTTTCATGTCAGGCCCTCCGGCGCGAGCCATATCTGTGCTACCATCGGGGGGGAGGTTATTCGTAGCGGAGCAGCTGAAACCATAAGGTACTCGATTGCCGCCATGCGTTCTCATGTTCTACTTCGTCCCCGGCCACACGGCCACACGGCCATGGGCAATCCTACAGAGCGGGGCCCCCCTGGGCGCTTCGCGCTGGGGCCCCGCCCAAAAAGCTCTATTTGGATCTCTACTGCAGTGCCAGTGGTGCACATCTCGCGTGACTTGGCCCCTACACAGGGCATTGGGTCCTCGCGCCCTCGAAAATAAACAGATTCTGCGCCCCGCAAGTGGGTACATCCTAAGCAGGCGGTTACAGCATCTTGTCCACTGCAGTCATGTCGAACTTTCCGTGCAAAGACACCACACACGCGGATATGTGGCCACCAGTTGATGGATCGAGATTTGCACGCTGGATTGGTGGCGACTGCTGAACCCTCTGTCTCTGCGGATGTTCGGGTGAACGGATGAGGATGGATCCTAGAAGGCAGGATCAACCGCCTTGGACTTCCAGTTCGTATGGCGTAGTACAGTGTGGTAATGGCGGATGGTGCTGTATGGTATGATAAATCGTAGAAATGACAATGTGGTCAAATGGCCCAGAAGCCTCCCACCCTGTAACAATCCAAGAATATGTGACCAACCGTTGGCGTGTCGCTGCGGACGGCCGATAGCGCACCCACCGAACTCTGCGTGTGTCTCAGTGCCTGCGTGCTGGCCATGTACATACAGCGGACTGCAGGGTAACAGGACTGCACGAAACGTTAATGCCAATAACTAGGGAGAGGTGGAATTCGCCAGGAAGTGGCAGCCCCAGCCCCAGCCCCGGCTGGGGCTGCCAGCCCGTGCTATCCCGGTTCTATGGGGTGTAGCTCGCGAGCCCGACAGCGGTACTGCTGCCAGAACTGCTACTGCGTTCCTGCTTTCGGAGCCAGCACTGGGCATGTGCGTGTCCTTACACGCACAATAGGCCCGACGCGAGACAACGGGTACGGACGGGTTGCAGCGACTTTATGCCGGCACTCACGGGCTTAGAGACGAATTGGGGGTAGAGTAGATTCCAATCTTATTGGAACCCGGAGACTGTTGCGCCAAGTGGGTTACGTGGGTAACTGATATCTGAATGAGGGTCGTACCGTATCTGGCATTAACCAGATTGTAACGCATGACCGCATGTCTTCGTCCCATGTTTTGTATTGGCAACCCGCCATAATACAGTTTTTTTAATCTAATTTTGGAGGTTGTGGGCTGGTATACTGTTGGGGAGCACGGTTTTATATACGCAACCCGGTACGCTCCGCTGCGCCGGCGGAGACGAGCCGGCGCTCCCTGACATTCTAAGAAATGCCATTCCACGTGCGAGGTTAATCCTACCAGACTCGCTAACATTGGTCCTTGCCCTTCCATTTCTGCCCTCTTCTCCAATTCTCTGTGCGAATTAATTTCCCAGCGCTCTGTTAACGATTAAAACGTGGGTGGTTGCTGGCGAAGCCGCCGCTTTTATGGCTTTTGACTGCAACTTTGTGATCGCTGATGGTCTTCGCAACCCAGCCATGACACAATATCACAAGCCATGAAACAATCAATCACAAAAAGGTTAATGTAGTCGTATGGAGCCTGCGGCAAAGCGAAAGGCTGCAACTTGGCTGTAAAACATTCCTCCCAACGAGCCTGATTATCTTAGTGGTCAGCTGCATAAGGTGCTCACTACTTTCATGTTGCTTCACCTATAAGATGCGCAGAGCGAGATCCATTCTTGAGCTGACATCAGCATGCTTACCAAATTGACGGCTTAGTCATTCGGTTAGCGTAAACTATTTTACGGTGTACGGCAACGTTTATGCAAGGTATTTGTATTAATAACCTAATCCGCCATCTAGTTATCCACAATGCTGTCGCTGACGCGCTGCTTATTATCTTTTACAAAGTAATTTAGCCCCTGGTCCAATTGACTTGTCAGAGAATGAAGATGCCGCGTGCTTCTTGCGATGAGGCTGTTGACATGGAGTCGCAAAGCTCTGATGAGCGACAGAAGGCCATGCGTGCGCAGCTGATGACACCCATGGCGGCAACAACGGACGAATGGGTTCGTGGCGACCCAGGTCAGTGACAGAGTTGCTTTCTGTCATTTTGGCGGAGTGCGCAGCATAACAGATGATATTCCATCTTCATACAGGTCCATTTGGGCTTTTGTGCTTCGGTATGACAACCTGGTAAGTCGCTCGCGTAAAGGAATTCCGGGGTTGTGCGCTTCGGTTGGTTGGAACCACCCTCAATTTTCGCCTTTTGGAGAAATTCCTGTAGCATAGCAAAGATTTAAATAAGAATTCTTTGAATTCTTTTTGACTTTTTTCCTGACGACGCCATTTGCATTCCCTTTTCCCTTTCTTTTCCATTATACATCCTAATGCGGACGCGGAACAGCATGTTAATGTTCATCACGACAGAGTAAGTGAAATATTTTGAGTAGCGTGGTCTGGTGTCATGCTTACAGGTTTTGTCATCGATGACAGCTTTAAGTCAGCTGTGAACTAATTACTCAATTGTGACAATCTGCAGCTGGGCTGAATCTTCATTTCTTCCGACCGTCATGTGCTACGCCATGTTCTACGGTGGATTCGGCCAGTTCGTCGCTGGCGTCCTAGAGGTGCGACCGCCGACAGGTCTGATGCGGCGCTGCTGGTGTCTGTCATCATACGCATATAATCAATGCTTCGTGAAGGATGTCATGGATTTGCATACCCGAGAATTTAAAAGGTCCACGGCATCTGGGACGTCGCTTCTGTTGACATTGGTTGCCGTACCGGCTCATTTGCCACCATTACAGTTGATCAAGGGCAACACTTTCGGCGGCACTGCCTTCGCCAGCTACGGAGCTTTCTGGATGGGCTGGTGAGTACTTGCAGTGCCGTACAGCACACCTGACTGCCGTACGCAGCTAATCCTATCCACGAACCAACATGCACGTGCACGAATCGCAGCAGCTTGTCCGCCTTCACACCGCAGTTTATTTCCCTTCTCCCTGCACCGCTCGCTCATCCATGCCTGTTTCCGTTCCAGGTTCCTGTTGGAGCTCCTGATGAAGCAGTACCCCTCGGTGTACAAGACCGCGCTCACGGGCAAGACGCTCTGGTGCGGACTGTGGGCCTTCCTGACGGCCGGTAAGAAGAAGACGGGGGGCAGGCAGGCAGGTATGCATGCAGGCATGCGTGCATATGCTCCCGTGCGGCATGGTCCTGGCAGTTTCGCAGCGCAGTGTATGTGTGTTGCTGTAATGTGGGCTACTTGTGATATTAAGAGTCCACAATCGTACAAGGACATCGCTGCATTGCACCTCCCACGGACAGTCGCAAATCATCCTATACTCCTTACACTTTGCAAGCAAATCCGTTTGTTTTTCACATCCATATCCGCTGTTCCAGGATTCTTCGTTGTGACGCTTCGCAAGAACGGCTGCCTGATGACCATCTTCTCAACCCTGGTCATCACCTTTTCGCTGCTGGCTGGCGGAGTGTGGAACGAGAACTGCGAGCTGGCCGCGGGCTACTTTGGGTTCTTCTGCGGCGCGTCCGCCATCTACGCCGCCTTCGCCTTCCTGTACAAAATTGAGCTCGGAATCGTGCTGCCAGGCGCGAGGCCCGTTGCATATATTTAGGGGAGTTCATGAGCTTATGGTTAGCTAGCTTACAATTAGTTAGTGAGCGTACTAATGTCCGGGCATGTGATTATCGTCGAAGCGCTTTCGCTTTCGCTGTACGAAGATTTCCAATGAACCAATCCTTTTGTCTGTGTTCATTGCGCGCCGATTTTTGCCCGTTGGAACTCGGGTGCGCGGCGCGGTGGTTGTTCGCGGCTGAATCGAAAAAAGGAGGAATTTACAGGTTTTGTGGCTATTAGGGTTGGGCGTTGAGGTGTGACACGATGGCGCTAGGAATGCTAGGAGTGATCTAACGTTTGAATCATGTATTCGCTACCTATTGATAGATAAACCTCGATACAGTTATTTTCCTTGGGTTATGTGATTGCGTGTCCCCCTTGGTTTGGCCCTCGTTCGACGCGGTTCATGTTCGGCGCTTATACGGCATGCAACCCACACCAAGACGGGCCTTTTGGCGCGTTGCATGCTGCGCTGTGCAGCGGCGCTTGTTTGTTACTATTGGCAGTACGCCAAGTTTACCTTTTTGGGGATTGGGATTGGGATTAATCTTCAGTTATACAGTCAATTTTCAGTTATTGTAGAACTGGCGCCAAAAAGGATGGAAGCGCGGGATGAAGAATGGCAGCACTTGAACACGATTTAATGGAAATAAATCCTGTACATGAGTTGTACCTTTTTGGTATGGGTTTACGTGGGTTTTCATGGTGTACTACCCAAACAGAAAGGACTATTATTTTTTTTGTAAACGTCGAAATTTGGTGGCATCTTGCCTGTCAATACCGTACTCAATACCGTACAGCCTTTTCGGGCTGGCACGACCCCACCGCCCCCAGTAGAGAGAGATACAGACGGACACACACACGCAACAAAAAAAAGACCGCAATCCCTGAAATCGATATGGCTTTGGGGCAGTGCAGCGCTCCTTAATACTTAATCAAAAAGGTAATACTCACACGTCCCCTGTCGTACCGTAACCCTGTGTCCTGGTCATATCGACTGCTCTTGTACTGCAAGCGTGGTCCCTTGTACTCACTCACGTAAGCCCTAGTAGCGCACATGTGGCCAACTGGGGATAAACCACATCCCATTATCTGTAGGCTATTTGAATGAATGTTGTTCCATTACCGGATTCACACAGGGCCGGTATGCTGCCCGCACCCAAAACCTGGGAGACTTACGAAGGCTATGTAACCTCGTGTTACAATACAAGTGCGGAGTAGGATGGTGCTTATAGGCGATCTGGCAGCCCTTGAGCCCTCGGCTCGTAGTTGGGCGGTTTGCAGGTACGGGGAACGCACCCCCACGACCGTATAACGCACACACACAATACGCCCAACCCAACCGGAAAATTACTCCCCTGCTCAGCAGGACGCATGACAGAGACTCTAGGCACAGCTTGCGCTCGTGGGCCAGAATTTTAACTTTAATGGGCGGGAAATTCTAGCCCTGAGCGGCGGATACCCCTCACAAGCCACCAACAGCAAGGGCAAACCTTCACTGCTAGTAAGCAGGGACAGCAATAGGGCATTCTGTTGCACCTTCTTGCCCCTACGTGTCGACCTGCACGTACGACAATTCGCGCATTTCCCAGCAGCGGAAGGACAATTACCGCCGAGGCGCCTAAAAACTGGAGAGAAACGGCACAAACTGCTGTCCGCTTCGTTGGTCTGTACGGATCAAGAGTAACCACGAGCGGGACGAGCAGCAGTGGCTGCTGTGCTATCCCACGGCTGCCTTTGCTGGGTGTACCACACACTTGCTAAGCTCCCCCTACCTTCCGTGCCACTGTGCAGGAAGGTAAGCGGTTGCTACCCGGGGCTGCGCGCGCGTCCCGAGGCATCAGACCGGCACCACTTCGCACCATAAACTCAAACTTTTGAACGGTTTTCTTTGGCTGTCGTTTTAGTCGGTGTTTTAGTCGGTGTTTTAGTCGGTGTTCACACCTCGGGGGAAGAGGAAAACCCTAAAGCTCTGACCTCTGGGGGCTCCAAGCTGGACCGCGCAGAGAAGAGCACAACGACAGAAGACGAGCAATGATTATTTATTCAGGTCCCCAAAAATTTTGGTGGTTGCAATATAAGTAGCCAGGACGCTTATTGGCATACGCGTTCCAGGAGGAGGAAACTGGTTTGTGAAACGAAGGCGGAACTTTCAGACCTAAACCCGCAATTTGGATCTCACGTGGTTTCAGTACTGTAGGGATGACAGGGAAGTAGAAACGCTGCTAGGTTTGGTGCTCAAGCAGCTCGAGTTGCATCTCTTTTTTACGTCTCTCTTCACAATGGAAAACATACAGCAAAAGGAAAAAGGTCTAGAAAGGTAAGCAACTCCAAACAAAATAAAGAAGAGCATCGTGCACTGTTGCGTACACGCACATGCCCGCCCGGCCCTCTGCCAATTCGCTTGCGGAAAGTGCACCGCACCCCTGGCCATGACCCAGCCACGAACCGCCTAGGCCTGCAAAGCCGTCCACACTCCCCCGCGCCATAGCGCGCCATCAGCGCAGCTTTGGTAAACCTGGTGTCTCTTTTAACTGCTCACACGCGGCAGCCCTTGCTGCGGCAATATGCACACTCAGGAAGGGCTGCGTGGTCAAAGTCACAATGCATACGGGACACACCGTCGCGTCAACTACCGGTAACCGAACAAATCACCGACGTCCGCCGTACAAGCTAATGAAGTCCCCACGGGCCCATTTTGCCTAGGACACCAGCCAGCAGTACTGAATCATCGCAATGGCGACCCAATCAATATAAGGTCCATATAATCTGTGACGGAGGCACACCTCACAAATCTCACTACAATTGCTGCCAGTCACCCACACACGGTGCAGCACAAGCCTGTGCCGTACATACGTAAGTGTTGTACGGCTTCCAAAGCCGTAGTTGTTGTGCTTATGGGTCTGGAAGACCCAGGCGCACTCGTGCAACACGCAGTGCATACAGCCGTGTGCCGTGTGAGCGGTCCTTGCCCGGAGCCGCTGTGCAAATGATGTGCAACATGGATAGGTCCCAGGGCAGGTCTTAGCTCTGGCTTGCGCTGATGTGCCCTCTGTTGCTCCTCCTCGGGACCGCTACTGCTGCTGCTGCCGCCGCTACTGCTGCTGCGGCCACCGTTACTGCTGCTGCTGGCTCCAACCGCCTGCTCTCAATGTACCCCTTGCTGCTGCTGCTGCTACGTCTGGCGCTACTGCCATGGCTGCTGCTGCTGCTACTGCTGGTCTTCCTGCTGGTCGTAACGAATCTCCTCAAAGATTTTTTTGTTGGGTGCGGAGAGCACGTGCCATACACCGCACTTTGCGCATTGCCCGAACACTGCACCCTTATCCCAAGCGATAGGATTCACTAGCCTTGCCGTACGGCCACCTGTACGGTCCACCACGTGAGGAAAGTACGACTGGTCAATGAGTCAAAGCGATAATGAGCGCACGTGCATAACGGGCACATAGCTTGCGCATGTGCTTGTAGAAGTTATGCGATTCCCAGCTGTGTGCTTTCGTTTGTGCTTTCAGAAGCAAGTACTTTGGAGATTGCGCAAATTAACTTGCTCCACATGAGCTGCTGGGCTTGCTTGGCCCTTAAGTGTTTGCCTTCGTGAGAGATGCCAAAGCTGTGTGCGTGCCCTGGCGTGGCGTGGCGTGGCGGCCGTTGGTGTTCAGGGGTCTAATGGAGGTGATGACACGGGCGACGCGTGGCAATGTGTGGTTAGGTTTCAGCTGCCGAGTCTGCCGTAGGTGAGGAAGGATCCCGAATTGCTTGGATGGTAGTAAGATTGCGCCCGGGCGCACATGGCTGTTTCGGAGGATGGATGGATGGATGGATGGGGGGAAATGAGCTGCAACTCTGACATGGATGGCTGATGACAAGCATGGAGACATCCGGGAAGACGTCGTGCGTGAGGTTTACCGGCCTCACCGCATTTGTTGCACGTGAAGAGCACAAGTTTGGTTCGGCGCTGGCCCTCGGGACCCAGCGCCGATAAAGGAATGCGGACCACCTTGTTTTCCTCGTCATAGTCGATGTTTGACGTCCCGTCTTCTTCTTTGGCTTCAATCCGAAGATCTGCGGCACGCCACGGCGATGATGAGTCGGTTCCCCGCTGCTGGACCCGTGAAGTACAAACTTCAGGTGTCCAGTGGAAGAGTGACTTTTACACTGCCGCGACCCTACCCACCAGTTGGCACAGGTTCTAATGAGTAAGATCGACACGCCAGCGGCGAAATGGCTGGTTGAACTTGCGGAGGCCCCTGACGCGTCCAGTGCGCCGAAAATAATCTTCGGTTATTTGTACATCTCAATATGGATGAAGAATAATGATGGTGTGCTGGAGATGTGACAATCGATACTGCCGGAGTTGAAGGCTTTCTCACACGGCTGTTTTGTGCGCTTGCGCACGATGGTGCCTTGTAGATTAACATTATCACTGCAAATAGTCAACAGTGGCAAGTGCTAGCTAAATCTAGGATGTGGGTCAAACACTTTGGGCTGGAGCTGTACGGTCGCTCCAGTCTGGTTTCGCTGGCGAACGAACTGTTGCAAGTGATCCCGACCATATATACATGTGGGGATTTGCGAAGCGAAAACCTCTTGGACTGTGAAAGCAGAGCTCTTGTTCTGCAAAGTTAGGTGGGTGTGGCGCGAACATCACCAGACTTCCAATAAACGCAGGCTCCTTCAGGACCTCAGAGGAACTAAAGATGGCGCGCCACCTTTTAGCTGTTTTGCCTTTGCTCCTCTGTGCAAGTTTGTATTTCACTCACGCAACGGCTCAGGAGTCAGCACCTCCGTCGCCGGAAGCATATGATGTGAATACGGAGCTCGAGAAGCTTAAAGGGGTAAGAGCATTGGGTTTTGTAGGCATGAGGTCGGACTAAGCAATACCGATCGGAACCCTGCCATGGGACCGTACCGCGAGGGCAAGGCCGGGTTGTTTAATTTGACCCTGATCATCTCACATAATGCAGTGGAAGGCGTATCTGCTTGCGGAAGTTGACAAGTATAAGGCAGAAGTGGAGAAGGCCCAGACCGCACTGCAGGCAGAGCAGGTTGGTTTCTGGGTTAACGTCGTGACAGCTAGACCAAAGCACATACAAGGATCGCACTTATTGTATTCCAGTTACTTGGGCGCAAATTATGGCAGGCAGATGTCTCTGGTTGAGGCGGTTTTGTATGCGCAGCTGTCCTCTTCTCGTGTATTGGGCAGACCCGCTTTTACCTGTCAGGATTGCTGACAGCTTTATCTCTTTGATGACAGACGTTTGGCGGTCAACTCCCTATATAACAGACCAACGACACCAACGACACTAACCACACCAGTGGTAGCACAGCTGAATCTAGCATAATCTAGGCTGAATCCAGGACGGCGCCCGCAGCCGTATCTCCCTGGATGAGCTATTCAACCATAACTTTCACATTTATTCCACGGTGCATTCTGGTTTCATTGCTAAATAACCACCACTTCGTTTTCCTCGCATTCCACGTACAGCAACGCACGGCTGAGCTCACCTCGCTCGTGGAGCAGTGGAAGCAGGCCTCTACCGCTGCCGAGGCGAAGGCCGCTAATGCCGAGGCGAAGGCTGCAGATGCTGAAGCCAAGGCCGCGGCTGCCGAAGCAAGGGCTGCAGCTGCCGAAGCCAAGGCCGCCGAGGGAACCCACTTCAGCGCCCAAGTTGAGCAGCTTCAAAGGGATGCAGTGGCTGCTCAGGCCAAGGTTGCGGAGGCTGAGGTCAAGGCCGCCGAAGCGGCTAAGAAGGCGGCTGAGGCAGAGGCCCTGGCCGCGTCGCACGCCCAGTACCACACCCAGATGAGCGCTCAGGTTGAGAAGCTCAAGCAAGACCTTGCCGCGGCGGAGTCGCGGATTTCAGCGCACGCGGCGTCGGCGGACGCCTCGAACGGCGAGGCTGCGCTGCTACGTAAGCAACTCGCTGACGCGGTTGCTGAGCGTCAGGCCCTTGATGATCGGATTACGGAGCTGGCAAGCGCAGCGACCAAGGTACAAGCTGCATTATCTGCATGGCTGCTGCTGCTGCAGATTGCGGGCTGTGAACGTGTTTGCTGCAGCAAGCAGCTGCAGAGGAAAACGGTGTTTACTGTACTATAGACTCGTATTCCAAGCTTTCAGCTAGTATGGCTATTTTGGCGGGGGACTGCCTCTCGCGAGGGAAGACAACATGCGGCCTCTTGGTCCCTCTCTCTCAGCCGTTTTCCCGGGTATGCACGATTTGGGTCATCCGCTCTGCAGGGCCCCCTTTCTGTCTCCCTACGCTCTATACCTCTTCTGTCTGTTGCGGCGCGGTGCGATCTAATGAGAAGTTGATGGATTGCGGCATGGGCTGCTATTTTCTTTTGTGTGGCTGTGCAGGCCGGCGGTCTGCGCGGTCATGCCTTGGCAATTTACAACATTCTGCTGGAGGAAGTGGCACGTCATCACGAGAACGCTCTCAACTACGCCAATGAGAAGCTGCCTGGCTTCAAGGTAAATCACATCGTTTATAAGACTCGCCGCTAGTATATGTACACGCAGGACAAATTGTGTGAAAACAACCTAATTTGAGGAAACCAATGCTGCTCGGCAGTGAAAGACCCATGCTTGTGGATGAAGAGCCCTTTGGGGTTTCGTAGAAACGCAGACGGCGTGGCCTCCCTGACTCAATCACGCCGCAAGCTGTATCATTTCGTGCAGCCATCCACTCATGCCGTCATGTTAAGCCACAGCTTCCCTTTGTTGCCTTTATAACGAATCCGGTGACCTGCGGCGTGTTTTATTACTACGTGGGATGCAGGCTAAGGTGGCGGAGGTTCACGCGACCTTCTCGTCCCAGATGCCAAACGTGACTGGCCACGTGGGCAAGTTTGTCAACAACGTAGATGGGGAGCTGAGGCCGTGGCTGCGACAGACCCTTGGGTCAGTCCCTGCTCTGAAGCCGTACAGCGAAGACCCCGTGGTCCTGCAGGGCCTCGTCTACTTCGTCATTGGTGCCCCGGTGTTGCTGCTGCTCCTGCCCCTGCTTTCTATCATCTTCCGGTGGGTGGATGGGTGGGTGTGTATAGATTAATCGCCGCAGAGTGTCGTAATGGGGTCAGTGCAGCACAGCTGTGTTGATACGTTGTGCCATGAGCCGCTTGAGTTGGGGCAGAGTTTGAAGTATAGCAGGAAATGCAGTGAACTCCACAGCTGTCATGTCACAGGCCTTGTGACTTGGATATGTCCTGACCGGGAGTGTGAAAATCAGGTATGTGCAATATTTCCATCTACTCTTCGCGAGTCTGAAGCCCACTTTAACAACCAAGCACGTATGCACGCACAATATACACCTAAAACACATTAAAGAACTTCAACGTGTGTGTTTTGTCTCCCGCTCCCTATTCTCCCCAACCCCGATGCATAGTTTTCTGACTCGCCGGCCCAGCTCGTCCAGCGCTGGGCTCCGCTCCGAGACCAAGTCCTCCCGGCGCAACAAGAAGAAGCAGGGCTGATGGGGCGGCCCACGTGACGTTTGCGCAGATGGCTACGATGACATAGACCCGCACACGTCTAATGGACCAGCAATAACACCGTTTCAGCCGTATGCAATCGCACACTCTCACTCACAGCACCACATAGTGGTTCCTACTACTACGATAACTACTACTGCCGAACAACAACAGCACCCTGGAAAGCTGGTGGGCATGCGCTCTTCTCCGGCCATATTCTTTGCTACCACGGACGTTGCTATTGACAACGCCAGCGGCGGCAGCGCCCACGGAGCTTTAAGTCCCGACGGTAAGGCGCTATCAGGCGAGGCGGCGGCGGCATACACGACCTCGCGCAGAGCTACACCTGTCACTTGGCGCCGACCCACTCTGGCCCCAGATCAGCCAACCCGACCTCTTAGACCTTCGATTAGCCTCCATGGCGGCCAGCAGCAACAGCAGGACGAGCGCTTGCAGCCCTGGGAGTCGGTTGACTCTCCCGTCTAATAGCGCGGCAAAAGCTGGGGCTAGATCCGAGGCTGGGGTGGAGAGCTTGTGAGACCAAGGACGCAGGCGCACTCGCGGCCTGGAGGGGACGAGAGACAGGTGGAGGTGTCTTCAGTTAGCAAGTGGCTTCGGGGTATTTAGGGAGCCAGTCCCTTTTCACCTCTCGAGTGGTTTGGTTCTTGCTGACTGTAGTCCTCACAGCTCTGGGACTCTTTTGTTCATCGTCTGCTCTTTCAAGGGTCATCCGCGCTTTCCAAGAGAAAAGGTCTGCTGGGGTTGTGTGGCGCGCCTCCTAGGTCTCCTGGTTGGCCCTTGAGGTGAGGTATATGCTGGTGAGTTGCTTGTGAGCCATGTTATGACGACACAGGTTGTTGAGTATTGTTGTATGTACGTTGTGCATCATGTGCGGTTGTATATCACTTGAACGGCGACAGGTCTTGCAGAAATAGGACGTCAGTCAGTCAGCGGATAGCCGACTGGCTTGTCTCTTGCGCTGGACTTGGACATGACTTTGACATCTGGATCCTGGATTTGGAATTTAAGCTTGAATCCGGTTCCAGGTTTGGCCATGTGCGTGGACTCTCGTGGGCGGCATGGGCACGCGGAGGGAGGAGAGCGTGCTTTGAGATGTCGGAAAGGAAGGAGCTGCGTGGAGGTCGTCTTTCCTTTTTTTGTTCTGTGAAACGGGGTTGCGTGAGAGATTGAGTGGATGTCGTGCAGGCGTGGGGCTTGCTGTCCTTTTTAGAGACTGCATGTCGCTTCGTCCGCCTGGGGAGTGGGGTCTGGTGTGCTTTTGACTTGCAGGATGCGCGTCGTGGTTGTTTGGGGGGGGATGTTTTTCTGGGAAGTGAAGGAGAGGCTGCATAGAAAGCCGCAAGCTGTGAGAGGCGAGAAGCTTTTAGATAATGTAGGTCGGGTGAAGAGCGAGGGATCCTTTCAAAGAGCGAGCCTGGAGTGAAGGCTTTCTCGGCACCTCGAGATTGCCACGGTGCCGTGTGCAGGGTTCGCGAACTAGGATGCTGGGGCTTTTTGTGTGCTCAGCAATCAAAGAACTGCATGGGTCTGTCTTCGGTACTTGAGGTTTGGTTTGACAGGGGCTGGCGGCTGTCATTGCCTGCTTGATGCCATGGCGATGGTGGTTGTGGTGTTCGTTAGCGCGCGTATGTAGATTTTGCCTGTGTTTTGCGAAGGCGTACGAAGGAACTTATAACTTGTAATATTGTGGATTGCTTACATATCATGTTGCATGTACAGCGCTGGAGCAAAAAACGCGCTAGCACCTGCTGTTGCGATGTTGCGCAATCTTGCAGACCACCGAAGCATTGCACGTAAAAGTGCAGAGCAAGTGCGCGAGCCGAGCTCATCCAGCCAAACTCTTCGAGTCGCACGGACACAGGCTTGCACAAGAGAGGCAAAAGCTGTCGATGGCAGACAGCCCTGAAGACGTAATATAAAAAAACCCAATGCGGTGCTATCTGAACAACTAGCGGGATATGCACTGCGAACGAATAATACAAACAAAAGACCTCGGCGAAGAAACTGCACAAGAAGGCGTACACAACTATACAGTAAGGCGTGCATATGGCAACCCCCCGTAAGGACTCAAAACATGCGCTTTTTCCGCGCCATTAGAACGCCATAGACCTAAGATACCTGTATGTATAATTTCATAATGGGTGCTTTAAAAATCAACCGAGCCTCACAAGCTTGGAAACCGGCAAAAGGAAAGCGTGTATATGGTTTGGCAACTGAAATACCTACAATTCCAAAACCCAGCAGTTTGTCTGTTTCAGTGCTCTCAAGGACACGGCAAGGTGCGCTCCACATCGCTTTTGCAGGGACAACAAAGCATCAGGTTTTCTATTCTCTCACGCAGTCTGCCTCTCCTCATACGCATGCAAACATGCACAAACGGACGGATAAATTGGACGGGAGACAATGTCTCCATATCCTACCTGCACAGACGCACAGCCAAATCACCACAGATGCGCCGCGACCCCGACATAGCACGACATGTGGTTTTGTAGTCCACGGCCGCCCACTTACACCACCATTACAACCACAGCCACAGCCACAACAACATACTGTCATATTTCCCGCACTCGAGCCGACTCACCGCCAAGGCAGGCAGGTCAACGTCAGGCCCCCCACATTATACACCCCCATCCCCACCCCCCGGACCCCAGTCTCCCCAAGAACCCAATACGAACCCAATACGAATACAAGGCCCCATGGAGAGTGGCAAAATGTCACTATCCCCGCAAAGCGGGTATACGCGCGCACACAAACACCCCGCACATGCCGCATTTGTAGAAGCGAGCGGCCGCACGCGTTCTGGGGGGTGTCTCCTCTTCATGCAGGTCAGCAATCGGCCACATCGCCAGCTGCCCCCCAGCCTCATTGTTGCCTTCGCAACGTAGCGCCCGCTGAGGGCTGGGGGTGGAATGGTTGGAGACGAGAGTCTAGGATCGCTCGGGTGTGTGTATGTGTGTCTGTGTGTACAGGTCCTAACTTCAACATTGTCACCATCACAATCACAATCACCATCACAATCGTCACCACCGCAATCACCATCTTTTAGTATCACCCCGCGTGCACGCAAACTGTGAAACAGGTCCCAAGGACTCCACCTCCCCGGAGGTTTCTTAGCACCAGCACCAGCAGTAGCAGTAGCAGTAGCAGCAGCAGTAGCAGTAGCAGCGGCAGCAATCCTAGTAGCAGCAGCAGCAGTAGCAGCAGCGGAAGGAAAATGAAAAGACCATTCAGATCCAGACGAGAGCCAGTGTGCAATCACTACAGCAAGCTTCACACCGAGCATCGCATCACCGGATTTTGTGTAGTAGCCGTGGCCCAACTCGGCGAGCTTCCCGACTCGAGGCCCGCCTCGCAAAGCTCACATCAATACCGAGCCCACATACCTGGGTTGGGACTGCACCAGGCCCACTAAGCACGAAATCAGGCTCTGCCGCCGAAACCCCCTGAACAAACGCGTGTACGAATTCGTAAATGTACGGATGTACGAATCTAAACCAGATTCGCTTTCACAACGACCTTACACGAGATGCAGGCGATAGCACAACACACGAATTTGTTCTAAGTTCACGCGTTCGACACTATCCAGTTTTTCGGCAGGTATCACGTTTTATTATACTGTTTTGTTAAAACGATTTTCGGCCAAACAATTCAAACCCCAATGGAAATACCTCTGGGGGGAGGGTGTTGACCAAAGGGGAATCCGAGCCCGCAACGGGACCGCCTCCACCGCAGCAAAATACTGGACCAGCAACTCGAACCCCACAGCGAATTCCGCGACATCCGAAGGCAACAGCTCTAAATGGCACAAAAACTAAGAGCTCTGATGTACAAAAAAATAGAGAAAAAACGGAAAATTCCGCTCAGGCGCCTAGAGAGGGGCTCAACACCGGGAAACCGCCGACAAGCGCCGTCATGAGAGCAAGACGCGGCCCTCATCCCCCCCGGATCAATCATCATCCCCCGAACCGCGTATCACCAACGCATATGTATGTATGTATGCATCTACATCCACATCTACGGACCTTAACGTAGCCTGGAGCTAACTGCTGTCGTACGGGACATGGAAAAGAAAATATACCGTACAAATGAAAAAGGTCCCATGTGCTCCGTCCTATGCCCGCCCCGTCGTCATCCCACCCTACATGGATTGCTGCCGCCAAAAACTAGCAAAGCGTGTCGGCCCGACCTCATACCGTCCCCAAAATGGGCACATCTGGGCCCCAACCCCGGCCTCTCACGAGCGCGTGTGTGTGTGTGTGTGTGTGTGTTTCACCCCCCTTCCTAACCCCCTCCCCTTTTCTCATCCCCCATGCTTCCCTTTTCTGTGCGAGCTCCCCCCTCCCACCAAACTCGTCCTCCTCCTCCCTCCTGTTCTCCTCCACCTTCTCCTTCCCGCCCTCCACCTTCCGCTCCCCCCCTTCCCCCCCCGCAATGTGTCGCTCTCTTGCGACACACCAAGACGGCGAATGTCGTCACCATGGCTTACGTTACCGTTGCTGTTCTTGCTGCGAGGAATCGTACGGCAATTGCTGTTGCTGCTGCTGGTGCTGTGGGTGTGGTGATTGCGACGACGACTGTTGCAGCAAGTTCGGTTGTAGCGGCTGTAGCTGACCTGGGGGTCCGACGGCGCTCGAGGGAGGCGGCTTAAACCGTACGGGCGGCTGCTGCTGCTGCTGGGCGACGCTAGCCCCGGCCGGACCTCCCGTCGCCGCCGTCGCGACCACTGGCGGGAGCGCCGCCGGTCCCCCCCCCCCCACACCCCCTCCCCCCCCACCCCCTCCTGCAGCTGATATATCCTGCCCCCTCATCGAGGGGCCCCCGGCCATCTGCGCCGGCGCCCATCCGCCGGGGGCCATCCCTGGACTCCCCCCCCCTCCCACCATCATCGCCCCCGGGCCGCCAAAACCCCCTGCAGCCGCGGATATCATCCCCGGCGCAAACCCCCCCATCATCATCCCCGGGGGGATTCCAGCCATCAACAAACCGCCGCCGGGCATGCCGCCAACGCCGCCGCCGGGGCCCATGACCACGCCATGGCCTGGAGTGCCCAACATCACACCGGGACCGCCGCCTACGAGCATCATGGGGCCCGCGGGGCCGCCCAGAACGCTCGGCGGTGCCGCCGCCGACGGCGGCGGCAGGTTGAAAAGCGGCGGCGCCCCCGCCTGCGACGGCGCCGCGGCCATCCCTGCACCCGCCGGCACGCCGCCGTTCATTGTCGGGTCGTTGCCGTACATGTACGCCGCGAAGGCGGGGTTGGGTGTAAAGCCACTTACCCCGCCCATCATGAACAGCTGCTGCAGGAGCTGTTGCTGCTGCTGCTGGGGCGTCAAAGTTGGTTGTTGCTGAGGTGGTTGTGGTGGTTGCGGTGGTTGCTGCCCGGGAGCCGCCGCCCCAGCGATGGCGGCGGCTTGGATAGTTCCCGGCGGCGGGCGGAATTGTACGGCCGCCGACTGCGGCGCGGCCCCTTGCTGAGGTCCGCCGCCGCCGCCGCCGCCTGGACCGCCGGCGGTGGCGCCGCTGCCGTTGCCGTACGGCAGGCCACTTCTGACCGACAGGAGCAAGGTATGACGACGAAGCCAAGACCACTTGTTGCTGTCCGCCGCCACCGTTGGCGCTCTGCGGCGGCGGGGCCGCCGTTCCGCCAATCCCGTACGACTGCGGCGCGCCGTAATTGGATGACGGGTACATTCCCGCCACGCCGACAGTGCCGTACCTGTAGAGCCGTACGACATCCGTCTGAGCCGGGACAGGAAGGGAGAACAAACCCGCTCCGCAGTACTGTCGTACACCCCAGGCACGTCGCTTTCCTTCTTCACCCTCTTTTCCACCGGGTCCATTCCTCCCCCTCCCCCCCAGGAGAACAACCCAGACGTTCTCCCTCAACCGCTCAGGTGGTGAACGCGTGAAAAACAAACATACAAACAATCATACAAGCTAGCATACAAACAAATAAATACATACAAGCATACAAACAAACAAACATACACAGCAGCAGCACTCACCCGCTGTTAGGGCCGGGCCCAGCGGGGCCGTACCCGGATTGTGGGCCGTACCCGGAAGCGGGGCCGTACCCGCTGCCCGGACCATACCCGCTGCCCGGGCCGTACCCTCCCGCCGAAGACGGCGTCGAATTGGGGTCCCATTGGACATCTGGACGGTTGTACGACATGGTCGGAACGACAGTTGGAACGACAAATACGCAAGAGGATAAGGCCCAACTGAAAACCCCATGGCGGGAAGCGGAAGTGCGCCAGTTTTAAACGTAATGGGGTTGTGTGAATGCACGTACGTCTGTATGTATACTTGTTTGCATGGATGTACAGTACAAAAACACGCATGGAACGGGACTAAGGATTACAGTTGCGGCGTGCATTAACTGATTTTACTAATAGTACTATAATTCATTATCTTATACTTAATACTTTATGACATATGCACTATATATGTACTATATATGTATTATACATTAATATACTTTTATCATTATTGAACTTTGCTGCCAGGAGTAGCTGGGAGTCAGAACTTACAGTTCTTGCTCCNTCCTCCTCCC
>NW_003307566.1:1112142-1115462 GCF_000143455.1 Volvox carteri f. nagariensis
CTAACCCCATCCTCTCCCCCCCTCCCCCCTCCCCTTTCCCCTCCCCCCTCCCCTCCCCCCCCCGGCTCATTAGGATCCAAACCCAACCGGATCCACACGGCCACTCACAACCACTCACTTGCCAATTTGGGGCGGCCGCTATTTCCTCGCTGGCTGTTTCTGCGGCTCTCGGCCTTCAGAATGGCCTTAACCGAATTTCGGTTGAAGGTCGGGTAGTGGTCCTGTACGGAACGCAAGTTGATGCGGCTGTACAACTGAAAAGTAAACTCGGGGGTCAGGGGTGCGGTTGCCTGTACGGGCGGGGCGAGGGGGAGGGGGCCCGGGACGGGCGGGGGAAAGGAAAGGAAAGGAAAGGGGGGACAAACCCTGGGAGCCGGTAGGGTAGTGGGGGGGGGGAAAGACTAACCACGAACGCGTGAAGGAAGGGGGGGAGATGCTGGGGTTGGGGTTGGGGATTGGGCGACGCGCGATACCCCCGACGGACATACGGACATACGGACGGCATGGCATCCGCCGGCCCAGAGGCTACCCGGCCCGCTAAGCAAAACCTTCGCACACACGCTCCTCCCCACCCCATGCCCCCGAAACCCCCCTCCCTCCCCCTCACCAAATGCCGTACCAGTTTCTTAAACTCTTCACTGCATGCCATTCTGATCAGGTTGGCTATGGCGGCATCTCGTTCCTTGCTCTTACCAGCACCGCTCAACATCCTGCGCTCTAGCTCAGCCTGTGTTTTGAGGAGGAGGTCGTTGGAGGTGGTTGGAGGTGGTTGGAGGTGGTTGGAGGTGGTTGGACGGGGGCGGGGAGGGGGAAAGACGAACCAGGTCAACGAGTGAAGCTGCTGCCAAGGAAAGAGTGTACAAGCCGGAAGCAGAACTGACTGGGAGGGGAAGGGGGAGGGGGAGGGGGAAGGGTTTGGGGAAATTTGTGGAACGGTTGTTTTGGGGGTTGGTACCAGACATACATACAGGGGCGTAGCCTTCACATACATACACACGCACTTGCAAATACATACACACGCGCACACTCGCAAATACACAAATACACACCTGCTCTTTAAAAAGCGCGTCCAGAGGTTGCTGGTAGAAGGGCGCCAGCGGGCGAGTGAACCAGGGGTGTTGCATGACCTCCCGTACAGAAATACTGCAGTACGGAAATATTTCCCGACGTAGGAGGGAGGGGAATGGGGGAGCAGCCGCACACCATAAAACACATGTTATGTCAACATTGCCGACGTCGCGCGACATCGCATTACATGGCTGTTGCCTTTTGCGGCTCGCGCGGCTCGAGGGGGGGGGGTAAATGAACAAAAAAATACATA
Source organism: Volvox carteri f. nagariensis (assembly GCF_000143455.1). Lineage (NCBI taxonomy): Eukaryota > Viridiplantae > Chlorophyta > Chlorophyceae > Chlamydomonadales > Volvocaceae > Volvox > Volvox carteri. The sequence goes on from NW_003307566.1 coordinate 1,113,464, forward strand.
CATACATACATACATACATATGTCAACTTGCGAGCTGACCAGGAACTAAGTTGAGGCGCCGTTGATCCGCTAGATTTGGTTGGATGCTGGTGGTGAGTTGCTGAACCCAACGATTAACCCATTCTGAAATCGGATGGGGTGAGTGGATTAGGGTGCCCCTCTCGCAGGAGAGAGCAGGAACTGCCTCTGGAAAGGGGGCCGCTGGCGAAGTTAACCACCCTGTAACAACATACATATAGCAAAACACAACCGTATCCCGCTCACCGTTTGTCCTCATCCTTCTCAAAGCATCGATCCAACAAATCCAAAGCTTCCGTACTCAGCAGCGGCACATGGTCTCGGAGCGCGGGGTTGTCGCGCCACCTGGCATGCATGTGCTGCTGCAAATACACCGTGCGCATTGGGTCGTTGGCTCCCGCTGCGTTGACCGCATCATCAAACGGAAATTTACCCAACAACATAACCGCCAGCAGTACACCCATGCTCCAAACGTCAGCTTTCGTACCGTCGTACATGGTTTCTACACGGTGTACTTTGGCGGCTGTGAGCTGCGGCGGCATGTAGTCCGGCGTGCCTGAGTGTACGGAAGGGCGGGAGGGGGGGGAAGACGAACCACGAGCGAGTGAAGCTGATGCCAAGGAGGGAAAGATTGCTGCGGCGGATGTGAAGAAAGCATGACTAACCAGTCGGCGGTTGCGAAGAAGCCGTCCTCGGGATGAGGGGGGAGAGGGGAGGGGGAGGGGGAGGGGGAGGGGGAGGGAGGGGGAGGAGGGGGAGGGGGAGGAGGAGGGGGAGGAGGACCCAAAACCAAAAAGGAGGGAGGGGTGGGAAAACAATAATAACGTGATAACTATAATTCTATCCACACACTCACACACCCACACACACTCTCTCTCACACACACACACTCACACACACACCGGAACTTGTGTCAGTGTGAAAAGGTATTCTTCACCCGTGCACCACCGCCGTAATCGCCTTTTCTCCCACCACCACCCCCGATAGCGGCTCCGAAAATCATTTAAACACCCCCCACCGACCCACCGACCCACCGATGATGGTATTGAAGTGCGCGTTCTCGCCGCCCCAGCCCCGGGCGAACCCGAAATCGCAAATCTTGACAAACGGAGGATTGTGGGCGGATAGCAGTGTGTTGTCAAGTTTCAAATCCCGGTGTACGACACGGTGTCGGTGGCAGTAGTCTACGGCATGTACGATCTGTTTGAAGAAAAACCCTGCCTCGTCCTCCGACATGAGAAGACCCACACCACTGCCGGCCGTGTGTGTGTATGTGTATGTGTTTCGGGGGGGAAGGGGGAGATAGAGGAGGGAGGAGGAGGAGGGCGGGTACAAGGGGAAGAAATGCTTAGGAGATTGGAAATAAGAATTAGAGAGAGTAGTAAAACCGGAAGTGCAGTAAATCAATCCAACGAACCTACCAATCAACCAACCAACCAACCAACCAAGGAAAGGATGGTGCGTTGGATGGGGAAGTAGGTGGCGGGCTGGAGGCAGACTCCGAAGGATATAAAAAGTATTTTATTTTTGCAACACGGCCTAAACAGCAACCCCCCAAATCCCCCGCTCCGTCCTCTTCCCTGCCCTCTTCGCCAAACCCACTCCCCCCCTCTTTAACCATTTTCCCCTTTTTACTCCCCACCCACCCACTACCCCCCCACTCACTCACTACACTCACTCACTACCCCCCACTCACTCACTCGCTCGCTCGCTGCCCCCCACTCACCCGGTTTCCTTCCACCGCCGGGTGACGTACTGCGTGAGGGAGCCCCCTGGAGCATACTCCATCACCAGGCCCAAGTAGTGGCTCGTGAGAACCACCTCCTGCGGGGGCGGCGGTGTGTGTGTGTGTATGTGGGGGGAGGGGGTTTGGGAGGGGAAAGGGGGGAAAGGAAAGGGGAAGAAGGGGGGGTCACTTGGCGTTGTGGGGGTGACTGCGTGTGTGTATGTGTGTGCCGGGCCACCGGCCCTAATGTCCCCC
>NW_003307566.1:1115512-1120793 GCF_000143455.1 Volvox carteri f. nagariensis
CTCTCCCCCCCCAAAAAAACACATACACACACGCCGCCCCTGCGGGGTGATGATGTTGATGTGGCCCTCCCCCAACTCGGACTGGATCCGGATCTCCCGGAAGATGGCCTGAACCATCTTGGTGTGCTGGGGTGAGTTTGACCATCTTGACCGCCCATAAGGCCCCCGTGGATAAGTCCTGAGTCAGCCACGTCTTGCCCTCACAGCCTGTCAGCAGCAACAGCAGCAGCAGCAGTTTTAGCAGTAGCAGTAGCAGCATAAATACACAGCTGCGTGTGTGCGCAAGCTGTGGTTTTCACATTTGGGCATTTGGGCGATGTTCCAAACTGACGGAATTCGAAGGCAGACAGACTTACGTGCAAACAGACAGACAGACAGGCAGACGGTGAGGTAGCAGCCAACCAGCGCCACCCCCACCTACACACGCACACACATGCACCGGGTGCTGCAAACAGCTACAGCCCCAACAGGACGGGCCTCGCTCTCCCACATAACCCCCCGGGGTGCCCCCCGGGGCAGCCGTGAAACAAAACCCCCACCCCAACCCCCCGACCCCGGGGCATTGACACCGGGAAAAGCACATACATACATGCATACATACATGCATACATACATACACAGCAAACATGGGGTTGGTGTAGGCGGTAGGTGTATGCCCTGACTAACTGTCTTGGACTGCCTCCCCCTCCCCCTCCCCCTGCCCCCTCCCCCTGCCCCCTCCCCTCCGCCTCCACTTGTATATGCCGCCTAGCAGCTAGCGCTGAGCGGGGCCGCAGTTACACCTCCGCGAATTCCATCTTCCCCTCGTATCTCTGATTCCCCTCCAAAACACACGAGACCCCTCTTCCCCCGGGGGCTCCTGGAATCCACCCCAGGCACCACCTTAGCCAACCGTTCCAACCGCCATTCGTTTTAATCCCTTCCAACGACCCTCCAACCACCCACCAGATCCCAGCACTGTCTTGACTTGGTAGATGGACGCAAGGCCCTCGATAACGGAACGGTTTGAAGTCCGAAAACTGCGTTTGGCGAGGCTCATGTGCTGGGAATGTACGGAAGCGTCTGCGTAGGTGGCGGCTGCGGCAGCAGCGTTGCTGCTAGCGGTGGTGCCCTGCTGCCCGCTACTGCCGCCGCCTCCCTGGACCGCCGACCCGACGCCGGTGGCAAAATCCATGCCGTCTGGCGGCTTGGAGACGCACTGCCCCATGGCGCTACCAAACCAGGGCCGATTGGGAAATGGAGGGGGAGGGAGAGAAGACGGAGGAGACGGAAAAGAGGAGACGGAACGACTTGGGATTGGTGTGTGGGAGGAGGTGGCGGTTCAGGCCGGCTGGGCCCAGCCGCGGCTGCGGCTACACCTGGGACGGGGGGGAGGAAGAAGTGGGAGGACGATGATGAGGGCCAAAAAGGAGCGAGCTTGGTGGAGTTGAGGCACGTGTGTTGTACTTTTAACAGTGATTCTTGGTGGATAATGGAGGACAACGACCTGGTGTTATGCGGCATTGGATACGCTCGGCACCTGTCGTAGGCGTCCTAACGTGCCGAAAACGCCGCGTTCGCGGGGCTCCATGATTGATGTGCTTATCTTGAAAGACTTTATATGTAGAATTTTGTTGTAATTTCGCGCCAAACGGAGATGATGGGCTGAACTTTAGCGAGGTGAACCAATCCTCACTAATTGCCTGATTATGGATCAAGATACCTACAGAGGCGCCCTCCGTCGTTGATTTTTTCTAACACTGTTTTAATGAGAGCACATTGCTAAGCAAAGCACTGGCTGAGTATCGTCAGGCCTAGAATGAGGGCCCTGAAAAGGCATGAACACAGCTCACAAAACCTTGTGAAAAATGGAACACGGGTAAAAAGAACACGAGCCAAACATGAAACCTAGCCCTGGAGTATATTTCCAAAGAAAGTACTTCACCATTGATACCATGCTCGTACAAACATAACGGAATCACTCAGGACAGAATATAGTACATTGGAGTTGCTGATCCGCCTTCACAATTTTGGTTACACGCTGCCAGGCTGCTCTTGTGCACAAGGTGGGCACAGATGGGTGGCCCTCCCTAACGGTCGAGGTCAAACATAAAGGTACGAAAGCATATCCTGTCGAATGCTCTTTGCAGCCTCGAGATTGCAACGTGTGGCCAAATTTTTAAATTTGACAAAGATTCAATCACAGTTCCAATGATTAGCCAGCCCATGCGCTGTAGCGCTGACACTGGCCTCGCGGAACCGAGGCCGAGGTAGCACGTGATGTAAGGACAAGGCCTGGGATCACCACTAACGCGAAAGCGGCCCCGATGCTGGTCTTGCTCCAAGCCGCTTGTGTGGTCCTAATTTCGGCATTCCGGTGATCGGCTCGACCAGTGGGTGTTGTAACCGTCGTTTGAGCTACGGAGGACGCCGGGAGTATTGCGGTTTGGCAATTGGGGAAATGTAGCTGGCTGCCAATCTGATCATTCCTTGTCCTGGAATCTCCTCGTGCAAGTCATGAAACTACCGCTATAGGACCTAAGTAGTGTTGGTCCCTCTCCCGGTTGCGAGGCGGTCATGCATAATTAGGAAAATATCCAATCGCCATATCCAGGTGATATTCAGTTGATATCCAGCTGATATCCATCTAGGGCAGCTTATCATGGCATAGAATAGCTGTCAGGGGCCCCGCGACGACCCTGGATTCCCATGGCACGCAGCCACATAACTCAAGCATCGATTGCAAGCTTATAGTGTCGGAAACCTTACAAAGATTGAATTATAATCCTCGCAAACTGAACGCTCTATGCCAACTGCGATCGTCTTTCGACAACGTATGCAACTCATTTTCCCTTACACTTGAACGTTTCGGCGGTCGCCACTTTTTTTGCTGGACGTCCTTGGAGTGTTTCACGTTAACTTTAGCGTACTGCATTCGTCGGCCCATTCGTCCTGTTTAGTTAGTCAGTGACTTGCGCCGCCGGGCGGAGCTTTTCGCCTGAGCTTTTAGCTCAAGCTGCGATACGGTTTAATCCTTACTTGACATAGCTCACAGGATTTGACTGTACTAAGCTTTTACCTTGCTTAGGCTGGAAGATCCGCCATGGGAAGGTGACCCGTAACACCAGTTCACGCCGATCTAGCTAGTAACTCTTCCTCAGTTCCTCTAGAATGTCATCCGCTGATTCCGGCAGCGATCCTGCAGCTGCGACACCGGCTGTCGGAAGCGTCGGCGCGATGCCAAAATTGCCACCGCGGCCCAATGCGCCAAAGCAGCAGCCACCCATAGCGCAGCTTCCAGGCGGCAATCTCAACTCAAACTGCAGCGACGGCGGTGGGACCTCAGCCACGCCCACCAGCTCTTCCCCATCCACCAGCACACCATCTCCTCTTCCCCCTCCCTTACAGCAGCAGCAGCAGCAGCAGGACCCCGTTGCTAGCGCCATCGGGCACCCGGGTAGCACCTCCCGACCTTCGACAGGGCCCTCCTTGCCCCCCCGGACCGCTACCGCGCGCCGCAAGAGCATCGGCACCCCCCACCCTACCGCCGTCGATGGCGCCGGCGGCAGCGACACTTCTCCGGGACCCAGCGGGGCGGCCCTGGCGGCTAAAACTCCTCTTGGAACCATAACGGGAAGCAACAACAACAGCAGCAGCGGCGGCGGCGGCGGCGGCAGTAGCGGCGTCGTTGTATCTGCTACGAAAGTGGCGGCGGCGGCCACGGCAGCAACGGCACCGACCTTGTCTTCATCTGGTAGTGGTGGCGGCAGTAGTGGCGCTGCTGGTGCAGGTGCAGGTGCTGTCGGCGCTCGTAAAGGCGCCATCATGGGCGGGTTGTCCAAGTTGCCTCCCCGCCCCGGCCCCGCTCCCGCGCACGGCCCCGTGCTGGACCCTGACGAGCCGGAGTCGGTGGCGGAGGTGAGGGGGAGGAAGAGGAGGAAGAAGAAGAGGAGGAGGAAGAAGGGGGAGGGGGTGAGAGAGTCAGATAATGATGCACGAAACAAGGAAAGAAGGAAAGGTCTGTCGGTACTGGTATTGGTGTGGAAAAAGGGGGAGGAGCAGGAGAAGTTATGTTTGAAATGAAATGAAGAGATATGTGCATTTGCACGACACAAAACACCTGTGGCAGCGTCTCCACCGGGGGTGGTAGGAGGTGGTGTGCGCGAGCAGGGAGGACGTGGGGGGGGGGTGAGGCGGGAATGGCGGGCAAGGCAGCAGCGTGCGGGTCGGCAGTTTTTTTCAAGTGGGTCGGCAGTTGCATGGCAACTGACAACCGCCACTTCCCCCCGCGCAAACCACCAACCACCACCAACCACACCCGCCGTTCGTTCCTTCCTATTATGTGCTCTACCACTACCTCCAAACCACCAACCAACCCAGCCAGAAACCAACTCCAGCACATACATACATACATACATACATACATACATACATACATACATACATACATACATACATGGTATACCCTACATCGCAGGTCCGCCGGTCAATCCATGCCGTACGAGTTCAGATGATCGCTGCAGCTCTGCGGTTGGGTTACGACCATGAGAACGCGCTGGTCAAACAGGTATAGCACACGTGGCCGTTGGGAGTTGGTGGATTGGATTTTTCCATCCTTTGCCTCAGGTCGCCTCAACAAGGTTTGAAAGGCTTCTCAGCGCCCCTGTCCACCATTAAACCACCAAAACTCTAAAACACAATAAAAACCCGTTAAAACCCTAAACTAAAACCCGAATTAAAACCCTCCAGGTGCTGTACCGCCTGGCCCTAGCTGAGCGGCTCAAGGCGCCGTGGCGGCGACCCGGCAAGAGACCGGACCCGGTGGCGGCGGCGGCGAGGGAAGCAGCGCGTCGTACAGAGGAGGCCCTCCAGGGCGGATCTGGATCCGGATTTGGGTCAGGAGGGGGAGCGGCGGCGGCAGCAGCAGGGGCTCCGAGTGGCTCCGAAACCCGGCAACAGCAGCCCCAGGAACCGCCCCCACTGGGTTTCACAGTCAAGATTATGTTGATTGGGCTCCTGGGTGGGTGAAGTTCTCCCGGGAAAAAGGGAGGAGAGGGGAGAACGGGGGGGGGGGAAAGGTCTCTGGTGCAAAAGATTACAAGCATGGAAAAACCGCCGGCTCAGGTCTAGGGGTTAAAAGATCTACATGTTGAAGAAATATGGCTCATTTCGGGCTTTTGAATTCATTTAAGCTAGTTACGCTTTTACGGTTTTTTTAGATGTGTACGGCTCACCAGCATCAGCCTTTCGGGCCGCATCCATTCAAACCCATGTAACCATATAGGCTACATTTCCCCCCCTT
>NW_003307566.1:1121274-1122514 GCF_000143455.1 Volvox carteri f. nagariensis
GGGGAAGGGGGAAGCAAACCCACACACGGTCTCCCGTTTCCGGGCGTGTTTGGCGCGCTGGCACGGTTCTGACTCTGTCCTGCTGTCATGGCTTTGGATTTCTCTCATTGGACATTGTGGGGCTTATGGACGAGCGACCGCAGTTTGCTTTGGTAGGAGTCTTTCCGCCGCCTCCTCCCCCCCCCCCTCATCACCACCATCATCGTCATTGTTGTACGAACCCCTGGCCCCGCCCCCCCTCTGCCCGCAGCGCCTACCACACCCACCGCCCCGACCTGCTGGTGTATGTGGACCGGCTAGATGCCCCCACCCCCCCCGCGGGACCCGCCGCGGGGCCGGGGGGGGCAGGCAACCCGGGGGGGGCGGGGGCGGAGCTGGCGGTGCTCCGAAACCTCACCGAGGCCCTCGGACCCGCCATGTGGCTCAACACCATTGTAACGTTCACACACGCCGGTGTGTTTTGTACGGGATTTGTACGGATTTGTACGGGATGCTAGGGGACAGGGGGGTAATGGGCAGGTAGGAGCTATTTTGGAGGTGCGTGTAAACGGATTAGTGAGGGGGATAGAGGGAGGTGCGGGAGTACGGAATGACGCGGCGGGTGGGGGGGGGGATGACGGCTGCTGCTGCAGAGCGAGCTGGGCTGTTGGCCGCCGCTGCCACATCAGACTGCCCTGCGCTGCTGTACGTTTTTTCAATTCCACCTTTTCTACCTATTTTGCCATTTCGTCAGAGCACTGACTGCCTCCTCCTCCGCCTCCTGCACCTCCTCCTCCTCCTCCTCCACCCCCTCCTTCAGCAGTTTGCAGCTTTGATGGACGTGTCGACAGTCGATTTCCCCTCCCCTTACCCCTCCCCCCCCCTCGTGGTTCGTCTTCCCCCCGGGCTCCCGGCCTTGCCTCTCTCCCTCCTTCCGCCCCAACCCCAACCCCACCCCAAACCCCCCAGGCTCACCCCCGCCGACCAGCTGCCGCCTGCAAACCCCTCGTGCCGGATCCACCTCCTCAGCTGCTAGCCAGCTTCCTGCCGTACACAAAGGCCCCTCTTTTGAAAACTGGCTGGAGATCAGGAGCCATGCACTGCAGGCGGTGATTAGGCAGGTTGGTGGTTGAGAGCTGGGGATCGATGGGAGGGGGGAAGGGGTAAAAAACACAGGGGAAGGGGTGCGCCTCTGGGCAGTGTTTTTCCGTACCGATCACCGGTCGCCCGTGTTCCCGTCCCCAGGCCAGCTACGACGAGC
>NW_003307566.1:1122564-1122822 GCF_000143455.1 Volvox carteri f. nagariensis
GCCGCCGCCACTCGTCAGGTCCCCTTGTCGTACATTATGCAACAGGTGACGCAGATCTCCCGGCCGCTGAAGTTTCCGGATCATCGCAACGTCATGGATGTACGACGCGCTCGGGTTGACGCGGCGGCGCTGCCGCTGCCGCGGCAACGTCGTGACGCCAGTCGCCAGGTGGCACTGCGCGTGCTGGGTTTGCGTCAGGGTGCACGGAAGCAGCGGGACATGGCGGAGTCGTACAGAAAGGCGACGCCTGCGGGGTGC
>NW_003307566.1:1123024-1123583 GCF_000143455.1 Volvox carteri f. nagariensis
GCGAGGGGAGGGGGTCGTGCATGCTTGTGTGTCCTTAGGTGTGTGTGTATTTGCCCTCTAACTATAGCATCTGAGCTGCACGAGGGGAAGTGTATGTATTATGTGTGTATATGTGTTTATGTATGTATATATGCGTGTGTATAGTGTATGTATTTATGTGTATATAGTGTGTGTATGTATGTATGTGCACAGGGCTACCGTTACCGGGCTCCCGAGGCGCAAGGCGGATGGGTGGTACGGCCCAACATTGAACAACACTGCGCTGACGTCAGTGACGGCATCGAGGTACGTACGCCGTACGGCACCGAGAGCGTCGTACATTCTCCTCACATTTTGAGGCCTGCGTTTTGGGTATGTGCATGTTTTTTTTGTGTGTGTGTGCTTGGGTGTTGCCTCGCGGCCTTGTCGCTGCTTTTCCCTTCCATGCAAATGTCAAGACGGCCGTATCTTTGTCTGTACGACACACCCTCTTTCCCGCGGGGGCCCGATGTGCCTTCTCTGTAGTAGTGGTCATTTAACTTAATGGCAATCTTAGGGTTTTATTTCTTATTTCCCCCCC
>NW_003307566.1:1123633-1124916 GCF_000143455.1 Volvox carteri f. nagariensis
TTCGTGTTGAACATGTAGCGGTGGCGGCTCCAGGGAGACCCAATGAGGCGGATGGCCTCAACGGGTACGGCATGCCGTACCACCACTACATGTCGTTACAGGTACGGTGTGGTTAGACAAGTTCAAGATTGCCGTGGTGTGAGGACAAACGGTCACGCAGCTGTGAGTTGTGTTGCCCCTCCCAAACCCCACCCCCAGCCTATCGTGTGTCATGTTCTTTTAATGATGTACGAATGGCCTTGTGTGTACGGCAACCACGTGAACGTTGGTGTTTTTACAACGCCGCTCTGGGGGGGGGCGGTGGCGTCGGTGCGCGCTGATATGCTGTTCGTGTGATATTCTGGTTCCTATGCATCCTTTTCTGCTGCGTACTGCTATGTCGTACTGTGCTCTTAACAACTGGTAACTGCAGTTCACTAAGGACCAGCGGATGCTGGCGGCTCGCTCCGAAGCCACGGTGTACCACAACCCGCTGGGGTCCGCCACCACCTCCCTCTCTGTGGATCTGCAAACCAGCGCCGCGGCGGGGGGAGGGGGGCGGGGGTTGGCGGCGGGGGGAGATGTGCTGCTGGTGCTCCGGAGTGACACGCGGTACGGCAGTGTGTTACGGTGTATTGGAAGAGGAAGTGGAGGAAGGATTGGGAGAGGGCCGTGTTGAACGAAATGAAGGGAAAATGACATGTTTATGTATATATGATGTGTGAAACAGGGGGGTGTATCTTCGCCCGTGGCAGCTACCCTGCGAAACCCTGCCTTCCCTGGTATTTCGGGGCACCCTCATCCAGTCACCATAATCAACTTCTCAGTGGATCGCTCAGGTTCCGCACCCACCACCAGCATCCAACGGAATCTGCCGGGTCGACAGCGGCCCAACTCCATTCCTGGTCGGCTCGCAGGATAACTTTATCCCAGGTCACCCCACCGTCTTTCAACTAGGGGCGCAATGCCTTCCACCAGCGGAAGGACTTATGACCCTAACGGGTATCGATCCCGGGATCTCCCGGGGGCAATGGTCGCGCCTTACCAGTGGTGCCAAGCCCTTATGTATATGTATGTATGTACGTGTATGTATGTATGTATGTATGTATGTGTCACAACCCTAAGGCGGGATCTTCTCACCAGCTCCCCCCCCCCAACCCCCAGGCTACGCCCACCCCCGAACAGCCTCCTCCCCAAACTGACTTTGGGCGCAGTGGCGGCGCGGGTGGGGGAGGAGAGCCGCCTGCCGCCGCTGGGGGTGGGGCTGCCGCTGCCTCGCCGGGGCTCCTCGGCTGGGGGACTTA
>NW_003307566.1:1125232-1125944 GCF_000143455.1 Volvox carteri f. nagariensis
GGAGGGGGGTGCGCGTGCTGAAGTTTCCGGGCACAGTCGCGTCACCGTCACTCGCTTTTAGACTTCCCAGCAGCAGCAATTTGCAACGTTGGTATTAGCGGCCTCCGCACAGCAGGTTTCCCTTCCTGATCTGGCACCATAGAGTTTACCCCCCCCCCCAAACACATACATACATACATACATACATACATACATACATACATACATACATACATACATACATACATACATACATACATACATACATACATACATACATACATACAGGCCGGCAGGCGGCTGGCAGAGGTTAAGGCTTGACTTCTGCTCCCGGCCGACCCGGGTTCAAATCCGCCTGCCGACTCCTCGGGTGTTTGAGGAGTGCTGAAATGGGAGGTGGCCCCCCATCTTATGGATGGTGTAGGACGTGATAATATCAACTTGCCAGCTGACCAGGAACTAAGTCGAGGCGCCGTTGATCCGCTAGATTTGGTTGGATGCTAGTGGTGAGTTGCTGAACCCAACGATTAACCCATTCTGAAATCGGATGGGGTCGGAATGGATTAGGGTGCCCCTCTCGCACGGGAGAGCAGGGACTGCCTCCCAAGGGAAAGGGGCCGCTGGTGAAGCTTAACCACCCTGTAACAACATACATACATACATACATACATACATACAGGCCGTCAAGAAGACCCGGCTGGGACCGGGGGGTGCCCCGCTGCGTCTGGCGGTG
>NW_003307566.1:1126491-1134270 GCF_000143455.1 Volvox carteri f. nagariensis
GGGCACCCCCCCCGATTAGCGCATTGGGATTCCCGCCAGGCGGCCTTGCGACGGGGCTCGTTGTCCTTAGAGCGCGAAATTGTCCTTTCCCCCAGGGCCCCGAGGTAACACCCCCCCAACACACACACACACACACACACACACACACACACACACGACCCGTCTGTCTTTGGTATCTGCTCCATTCGTCAGTGGTTCGTCTTACCTCCCAGCACATCCACCCACACAATTGGAACCCCAGATCGATCCCCACTGTGGCCCTGCCAGCTGCTTTTTTGGCACATACCAACCCTCCGCCAAAACCCCTTCCGTCTCTTCGTACACACACATATTTCTCGCATACATACATACATAGATACATACATACATACGTTTTCACTATATACATACATACGCACGCGCACGCGCCCGTTGTTCTCCATCGCGCTGGGCTCCACAGGCTCAAGACGGTTAGCGGTTGGTGGGCCGGTTTGTTGGCCATGATGATTCCTCTGGGTCGGTTGGCGGTTGACTCCGCAAAGGACGCGGTACGGCGGCTGAGGGCGCAGAAGAGGCACCTGCGGGAACAACAACAACAACAAGAAAAGCAGAAGCAGCGTCAGCAACTCGAGCAGCAGCAGCCACAACAACAATAACAATAACAATAACAACAGAAGCAGCAGTAGAACTAGTAGTAGTGGTGGTAGTAGTGGTGGTAGTAGTGGTGGTGGTGGTAGTGCTAGAAGCAGCAGTAGCAGCAAGAGGAGGAGGAGGAAGCAGCAGGACTGGGAGGGGAGGCGGAGGAGGTCCAGATCGGGGGATGTTAACGACCTCGGCAAGGTGCAGTGGCAGCAGCAGCGGAAGCGGGCGGAGGAGGAGGGAGGAAGGAGGACGGGGGAAAGGAGGCGGAGGAGGGGGAGGGAGAGAGGAGGCAAAGCTGATGAAGAGGCGGAAAGCAGCAGCAGACAACGACTAATAGAGGGAAGAGCCGAAGACGTGGGAGGGGGGAAGTGGGGGGGGGGCGGTGGTAGCGGCGGCACCAGCCGTACTAGCCGTGGAGGTGGGCGCACACGTCAGCAGGGCCTGGATGTCACATGTGTATGTATTTGTATGTATGTGTGTGTGTTTATGTGTGTGTGTGTTGCGTCATCACTTCATCAAACGTGTCACACCGACACCGGCACTGAGTGAGGGTAGCTCCCGTACCCGACACCGTTAGCCGGGGGGGGGGGTAGGGTACCCGGGGGGGGTGGGTAGGGGCGGCCTCAGGGGCTCTGATGATCCCCATGATGGAAAGCCCCTGGAGAAGGAGCGGCGGACAGATGGACAGACAGACAGACAGATAGACACACCTACGCGCTAAGGCAACTCCCATCAATCCCATCATCATATCTCCACCCTACTACTCAAGCGAGGGACCCCTTAGGCCCCCCGCGGGGTGTTACGGCTACACGGCGGATGGCTAGTTGTTAAAAATTGGAAGCTGCCTACTGAAACCACCCACCCAGCCAACCAACCACCCACCTGCCCGCCCGCCCGGAAGTCGGAAGCCCCACTTTGGCGCGCTCCAGGCGGCGCTTAGGCCCCTCAGGGGGACACAGATCAGGTCACAGCAAAGCCGCGGTGGGGCTTCCCTGACAGCTGTTTTTTGGGGGGGGGAAAGCATGATGCCGCGGTAAGCCTGGTTCGTGAAAAAATTACATGAAAAATGTATGAGCCACACCCCCAACCACCCAGCATAGGACAGCATAACCAGCTCACGACGTGCAGAGGTGCGGCTGTTAAGGCGCCCGCTGAGGGGGCCCCCCGTCATGTATTTGACGGTCAGGACATACCGCCCTAGCACACCAGGCTCTTGACCACCGAGTCATCATCGCTAGGCGACGTAGCCCGCTGCTACACTCACTGAAAAGGACGTCGCTGCCCCCACCTTTCCCTTTCCCTACTTCCCAGCGAACGTTACGGCTGCGCAGGCAGCAGCACACATACAGCACGGATACGGACACGGCATGACGGCCACCTGTGGCCATCCGAAAGGAGAGATGACGAGGTCGACGAGGGAACTCTAAACACCCTTTCCGGGCAACCTCCAGCCAACGAAGACAGCGCCATGCGAATAAGCCATATCAGTCCATTCAGTCTTTGCCCCCCTACTCACCCGCCTACCTGCCTGCCTATCAAAGTATTAACCGAGCCCCACCGGGCGGTAGCTATAGGGGGACCCTCGGTAGGGCGACTGGGGGGAGTTACCTACCGGCCTTTACCCGTCACGCGAGTACTACTGCGCTCTGAGCCTCTGAAACACGAAACAAGACTCTCCTCTCCCTCCCCGGCCTGATCCGGCTCTTGGGGTGAGGGTTCACTAAGACAGAGGAAACCCGGAAACCCTGTACGGGCCCAGCCGCGCCGGGGCTCACGCCGAGCTCTGCAAAGCCCTGAACCCGCTGCCAGAAGTCGACGGCACCGCACGCGGGCTCTCGCGACCTCCAACGGGGCTGTGCTGGGGCCTCGGGCGCCGCGGGTGTGGGCTGCCGCCCGCAATCCCGCCAGTGCACATTCTATGGTGGACAGCGCCGCGACCTGCTAGTGGTACCACCGCCTGCCCCACTGGGCACTCCCAGAAGTGGTGCGCACGCGGGGATATGTATGTTTATGTGTGTGCGAAGGTTATTGCACGTATCTGAACGGGCCTGACACTGCGTATGTATATCTGTGTGTGCGGTGGTGGGGTCTGGGACTGAGTGCTCTTGCGACGTTGGGAAGCCGCCTTCTGTTTTTCGTCTTCCTCCGTGCCTCCTTGCATCCCATCACGATTGTCTCCGTGTAGACCTGCGGTCCCCGGATGGCGTCAAACCCGACACCACTGTCCGCTCCCAGCCCCCGCCCGTCCCCCCAATCGCCTGGCAGGCTGTTGATGTTTCCCCGGTCTTGCCTCTTGTGATGCGCTGTGATTCAAGCTGTGGTTTAAACAGTACTGGTGCTGTTGGTTCCGGAGCCGTTGATTCATCCTGTGCTGTGTTGTGTTGTGAAACTTTGAAACCGTGAAACGACGTAATGCAACATTTACGTTTTAGTTATGCTAAACGGTCAACCACCATCACCAACCGAAACTCATCTTTGATTTGCCTTCCAACGATACATGGTACCGCTGCCGTGCGTACGTCGAAACAAACACACAAGTCTCCTCCCTGTTTGAACCGGGCGAGCAGAGCAACATGCCGCCGCAGACCGAGCTGGCCAGTTATGAGCTACGAGTGGTCCGGAAGGCCGATGGACCTGATGCAAAAGTTGGACCCTAAGTCATTTCAGGCCAGGGGTCCAGGCACTGCCGGCGCGCCCACTTCCGGCCCAGCTTCTCGCCGCACGCACCTATACCTAGATAGGATTAGCGAAAGCTCCAACTTGGCCCCTTAGAGAGCCCCTTCCCACACCGCCTCCCTCCTTCCCTCCAGGTCCACGCCATCCTCGTCGCCTCTTGTCGCCTCTTCCGAACACCCTGCTGCGCCCACCCACTTCCAATTCCGTGGATCGTAAACACGTCAAAAAAATGTACAGGCCATACAGCCGCAGAAGCTCAGATCGACCATATGCGCAAAAGCCGGGCCAGCACTTGGTTGGCCTCGGCAGCCGGGCGGCCTATGGACAACATAAGAGAGTTCGACTTTCTTCGCAGCGAAAGAACAACAACAACAGCGGTGATGACGATGATTTTGACTATAACGTTGTACTGTATTGAGTTGGTGGCGCCGGGCAGCAAAGGCGGCAGAGCTTCAGAACAACACCACCGCTCTACGACGTGTGTGAGAGGGAACCAACATCGTCATGACGATAGAATAAAAAACCATAATGCGTCTTTTTTTGAAGTGATGGCTCTAAACCGTCTCCTGAAACACAAACCGCATTGATGTGAGCACAAACGTGCAAAAGAAGTCCACACAGTTCCGCACATTCGCGGACACAGTCACACACAAATACATTCGCATACAACGACCTCACACGTACACACACACACGCACATGGAAAACACGTCCTCGTCATCATTAACAACAGCAGCAACAATCACACAAGGACACCACCACAGCACCACAGCATTAGGGACAACCGAAAACTAAATTTTTTGGGGGTTAAGTGCGGGGCGTGCCAGCCGGTTGGCTGGGCGCCTGACCAACCTCAACGAGGCTCTTCCCTCTCCTGCGCCTCACACGGAGCACACCTTTCCCTCCCCCCCGAGAAATCCCCCCGGATATACGAACCAGCCAAGCCGAGCCGAGCCCTGGATTTGGATCCAGAGTCCGAATTCCAGCGCCGCAACCACGGCGGGTTGGAAGCTTCCCTCCCCCTCTTTTCCCCTCCTGGGAAAGCCGACGAAAGCCTTTTTGGAGTTAGTCGCGTGGCTCATTCGTCCGGGAGCCACCCGACCCGTGCTGGTGCTGGTGGGGGGGAGGGTGCTGGTGGGGGGGAGGGTGCTGGTGGGGGGGAGGTCGGCGCTGTGGGTCAATGGCCTAGGGGATCTGGGACCCAGGGAAGGCGCCAGGGAGGAGGTTGAGGTGTTGGTAGATGTCGATTAGTAGGGTAGGGGGGTAAGATGAATACAGTGAAGGGCAGGAGGGGCTGAAAGCAGTCAAGAGCAATCGCGCACACCCATGTCGAGGAGCTCGAGTTCTCGAACCGGATCTACTGCAGGGCCACATTTCGCGCACATACATACACACACCACACCCTGCAGCGGCCGTATTTACATCGTACACATGCACACGTATTTATGTATGTATGTACGTATGTATGAGTGCCTAATTGCATGCATAACGTGGATACGCATACATGTCATTACGTACATACACACATACGTACATACATACATATACGCATATGCACATAGAGAGACAAATGAGACAGACACATCACAGCCGAACACCATCATCATCACCACCACCAACAGCAGCAGCAATGTTGCGAGCCCGAGGAGACGCTCGCTCGCGCTTGCGTTCTTTTCCGTTCATCAATGCCAGTTCTCGCCGCCAGAGGCGCCACAGCACAAGCACGACCAACCAACCGACATGATCAACCAACCAAGCGACCGCCCCGCCCCAAATGGCCTCGTACTGTACGACAGAAGACGAGGCGTTTTAAACGCGCTGGGGGGTTTGTGATGCAGTTAGTCCTCCGAGCGCTAAGGGAGGGAGGGAGGGAGGGAGGGAAGAGCACCAAAAATAAGGGGCAGCAAAAAGGTAGATAGGAACAGCGAGACAGAGAAGAGGATGAAGGGGGGGAGCAGGAGAGGGTGATGGCGCACATCGCCCTGGGCGCCACAACAGACATTTCAAAGAGGGGTGAAGCCTCTTCTCACAGTGGGGTGTACATGGTTGCCGTGTCGTGTACGGCAAAACACACACCCACCAGCACCGTAACGCCCCCCGCCCCCAGTGTGTACACAAACCGACAGGCGACACCCTGACAGGCGCAACCAAACGCCGGTCGGTCCCGTGCTCACCAGTCGGCATACATTCCCCCGCATGGCGGAATGTTTTTAACCAAACCCCTCTTCTCCCCCTCCATGAAAAGGCGCTCTACTTGGCGGAACCGCAACCACCACCACAGCCCCCTTTCCTCCCCTCCCCCTTTTTTCTCTTCCCCCCCCGCTTCCTCAACTCCTACACCGGGGGACTCCGGCCAGCGTGGCGGCCCCTCTCCGAATGCCGGAGGATACTCCAAAAATCTTTTTCCTCCTTGGAGTTCTGCATGTGCGTGTGCGTGTGCGTGTGCGCGCGCGTGTGTGTGTGGAGGGGGGGAGGAAGGGAGGAGGAAGGCGCCCTAGCACAGCCATATCAAACCCTCAACAAACAGTTTGGTGAAAGAGGCCCCAAGAAGGAGGAATACTCAGTTTGCAAAGCGGCACCCCGCCCTAAACCAGCAGCTTCTCAGTACCGTGCGGGTCAGCAGAGCCATGAATACACACCAACAAGCTGAGACACAGCCTTCAAAGCGCCACTGTTACGGTCCCAGAGAACAATGATGATGATATAACTTTTCCTACGCGGAAAAAGTAACTAAACGAAACAGAAGCCACAGCCGCAAACGCAGCCGCCGCCGCAACCGCCGCCGCCGCCGCCGCCGCCGCCGCAACAGCAGCAGCAACAGCAGCAGCAACAGCAGCAGCAGCAGCAGCAGCAGCAGCAGCAGCAGCAGCAGCAGCAGCAGCAGCAGCAGCAGCAGCAGCAGCACTGTGAAAAGCAACCTAGAAGTAGCACCATGAAGTGCATGTCTGCGTGTGCGTGTGCGCGCGTGTGTGCACAAGGCCCCGCCATTTCCCCCCCCACCCGTCCCATCGCCACCCCCACAGCCTCAATGCGCATCATAGTGAGTAATCAACAAATCAACGATATCGCAAAGTTACCTTCTCAACGACAACCCTCCTCTTCCTCCATCCTCATCCCCCGGGCCCGCTCACATCTCCTCCGCCACGTCACGCCACGCCAGACAAACACAGTTTACGAAATATGCCGTTAAGACCCTCCTCAGAGGAGGGAGGGACTCGAAATAAAAACCAAAATAAGACGGGCCACATACATAGCTCGTGGCCCGCTCGACATCCGGATATCTCCTCAGCGCTGCTTCGCCCGGGCCCCGCCCTTCACCATCCTCAACCTCATCCTCATCGTTAACCTCAGCCTCCCCGTCATGTGGGTGTGGGGCCCTCTGTAGGGTGTGTGTGTGTGTATGTCCATCATCCCCCATGTCGGCCCAACTCCACACCTTCCCTCTCCCGGCCTCTCCCCCCCTCCCCCGCCCTTATATGCAAACAGTGTCGTGCATAAAATGCGTAGCAAACCACCCAAACCACTACCATGCCACCCCGCGTACAACAAACCATAAAGCCCCACTTCATGCCTCAGCCGCGCCGTTACGTGCGGAGAGCGCTCCCTTCCTCTTCCTCGCTGCCTCTTTCTCGAGGCTCTCTCCGCCGCCTGCGACGAGGGCTCCTCCGTTGCTAACGCCGCCGCCGCCGCCGCCGCCGTTGCGCCGCACCACAACTACACATCAGCGCTCCCCCCTCCGTTTCTCCGGTCGGCGGCTTTCTCACCCACTCACTCGCACGCTCACGCCAGCCTCAACCCCCAGCATCCAGCCCTCGAGTCGGACCATGCCACGTCAGATCAAATTCCATCAGATGGGGTTTTCTATGTCAATGTCAAGAGAGGGACACTTTTTCAAAGGGCACTTTTTTGATGGAAAACCCCGTCCATGTATTTACGATCCGTGCGTGCCAAGTATTCATGCGTGTATTTGGTGGTAAGGGAAGTGGTGGGGAAGTTCGCAAGGCCGCACCCTCCCCCTCTTGTCAGCGACCTCGCCTGCAATTGGCCTATGCCGGGCAGCTGACCACCACCACCACCACCACCACCACCACGACCACCACCATCATCTCCCCCCCCGTCCGCCTCCTCCTCCTCCTCCTCCCTCTTTCTCAATCGTTACTGGCTCCGGAGCCGTTGCCACAGGGCACCGCCAGACAGCCCATCGACGCGCTCGTGGCGGAAATCAATCCCGATACCTTGCTGCTAGTGCTGCCGCCGCCACCAGCGCTGCTGCCGCTATTGCCCCCGGCAGCCGCCGCCGCCGCCGCCGCAGCAGCAGCAGCGGCACATGAGCCGCTGCCCTGCGTGAGGGAGAAACGAAGAGCCCCTGGTGACACCAGGCTCAGTAGCGCGCCGCTGCTGGCACAGCGGCTGCGCAAGGCGCCGGCGGTGGCGCCGGCGGCGGCCGACGGCACCTTGCCGATGCCAACAGGGGCTTCCGAGG
>NW_003307566.1:1134339-1136136 GCF_000143455.1 Volvox carteri f. nagariensis
CGCCGCTCCGTCCAATGCTCCCCGCTGTGGACCCTGGCCGGCGGCTCTGACTGCCCACCTTGCGGAACATGCGGAAGCTGCGGGCTGCCGCCGTCGTCGCCGTCATGGTGCGTAGACGCGCGCTGCCGCCGGCGCTTGCGCCGCCGCCGGCTCCCCGCGCGCCGCCGCCAGTCGTACCCGCCGTCGTCGGAGAGCTGTACGGCGTGCCGGACGCCTCCGTATGGTCGTGCTCTGTGAAGCGGTCCGTGTCCGAGTAATTGTCGTCGTCATCCATCAGGCCGCTGCCGCCGCCGCCGCTGGCGCGCCGTGGGGCCGTCAGCGCCGTCAGCAGCGCCGCCGGCAGCGCCGTCTTAAGCAGGGGCGGGGGCGGCGGCGGCGGCGGTCCCCCGCCGCCGCCGCTGCCGCCAGACGGATCATTGCCGCTAGCGGCGCCGCCAGCCGCGCCGCGACCGCCGGCGCCGGAGGCGTCATTGGCTCCGAAGGCCAGCTCCAGTGGCGGCCGTACGAGTGAGTACTCCTCGCCGTTGCTGAGGTCTCGGCTTGAGAGGGGTAAGGAGAGGGTGAAGGACATCCGGGAGTCCCCGGTCATCTCTCCCAGGCTGCTGCAGCCGTGCTCGCCGAGGAGGTCCCCCCGAGCTGGGTGGAGGTGGTGGTGGTGCTGCTGCTGGGGGCCTTGATGAGGCGCGGCACCCAGCAACTGAGCCCGGAGGGAGCGCATCTCCGACAGCACCACCTACAGAGGCAATGAAGGCGGCCGCGGCCGAGTGTTGTTGTTGTTGCACGAGTCGGTGGCGATGGCGGTACGGCATGTACGGGAATGGCGAAAAGAAAATGATGATGGGTTCGAAGAAGTGTGTGCGTGGCGTGAGAGGGACATATGTCGTCGGCGAGACGTATGGTGATGCAGCAGCAGCAGGCGGGGAGGGCGGTGATGGAGGCCTGAAGGGACTTAAGAAGGGACTTCACAAGGCGGCCTCCTGTTCCGTGTGGGACCTCGTACGGGACCTGCGCTGGATGATCTCCTCCTCCCTCCGCTTCCTACCCTCCTACCCTCCCCTCCGTACTCTTCCACTCAGCCGTACGCCCGCACTCAGCCCCTCCTCGGCCCCACTCCTCACATTCACGGAAGGCCGCTGCATGGGCAGGGGCGCCCAGCACCGCCTGGCCAGCTGGATGTACCCGGCAGGGAGCTCCGTACTGAACGGCAGCTGCTCGTCCAGGGAACCGATTTCCTTCACGCGCAGGACCTGCTGCTTGGGCAGCAGCGGCAGCACCGGCCGCACAGGAGGAAGGAAGGAGGGAGGGGGCCGTAAAAGACGAACCACGGACGGAGATTGAAGCAGATCCCGGAAATAGGCGGGTAGGAAGGCGGGGGTGGTGGGAGATGGGAGGGGGTTGGGGGGTGGAGGGGGCTGGCCAAACGGAGGAGGAGAAGGTTGGCTACGATGGTGTGCAAAGCTCTCGATGCTAGGACGGGGGGGGGGGGAAATGGGTTAGGATGGGGGGGAACGTCAAAAAGGGGGAGGGGGGCCAGGAGCTATACTCAATAGGACGCATCGTCCACAACATCACAGCAATATCAGGATCATCAACGGCCGGAGCAACGAGCCAGAGCAATTCGGTTCGGGGGTGGAGAGGAAGGAAAAGGGGTAGGTAGATAGGCGGGGAGTGGGGGACGTGGTGGAGCCGCCAAGCAGCGGGAAGAGGAAACACCATTTTCTCCTCCTTTCCCTCCCCCCACACACCCGCCCTTGTCCATCCCCTTCCGGCTAGTGCCCCCCCACACACCCACCCACT
>NW_003307566.1:1136186-1162903 GCF_000143455.1 Volvox carteri f. nagariensis
CCACCCCCACTCACACACACCCACACCCACCCACTCACACCCACCCACCCACTCACACACACCCACTCACACACACTCACTCACACACACCCACTCACACACACCCACTCACACACCCACACGTTCTTACGTCTTGCGTGGCCAGATGCTCGAACGGAGGCTGCCCTGACACCAGGTACCACATCAACATGCCCAACGAGTACACTGCAGGGGGGTGTAGAGGGGTTGAGGGGAATGGAGAGGGGGTTGAGGGCTAAATTCGAACCACGGACGAGTGATGCGAATACGACAAATAGACGGATACTGCATCAGGAAATTGTAAGCAGCTACCGACCAGTAGTAGCGACTTAGGGTAGTAGCCATCGCAGCGACAGTGCGGGTGAGGGTGAGGGTGAGGGTGAGGGGGGGAAAGACGAACCACGAACGAGTGAAAAGCTGTCGGGGGGGGCGAGAGAGAGGAGAACGGGCAAGCAACGCGATTGCGACGCATTCAATAAAACCTCCGGTGCAGGTGCAGGTGCACAAAAACGCAACCCTAAGTCTCCCTAAGCTACCCAAACGCCCAGAGCAACTAAGCGACTCATCTGCGCCTTGCTGTGAGTGAGAGCACGGCTGCGCGCGAATCATTTTGCCAGGAGATGGTTCGTTAACTGCGTTGCATGCCCCCATGGGATTGGCGGAGAGTCCTAGGGGCCGCGCATCTCCAACCTCCCCAACCGTCCTCTGACTCCTCTCCCCTCCTTGGGGCCCTCAAGAGGGGGCCCAGCAAGGCCGCAGAGCCAGTCCTTGTCAGCGGGCCAATCCTAGTCAGGGGTCTCAGATGCCAGTCAGCGGTCCCCTGTCCCAACCACTCAATCTCGCAACACGTCGTCGCACCCCAAGCAGCCACACCCAGCTAGCCAGGCATCCACCCACCATCGCAGGAGGGAGTGATGCCGTGCGCATTAGGAGATGCCGCGCCCGCGGTGTCCTGCAAAGCGGGGGAAGCCAGCGGGAAGGTGGGAGGGTGGTTGGGGGGACCGCGGACATCACGTCACGTCACGTCACTTGCCGCGCGGCTCAACACAGAGTGGTGTGTGAAGTGGCAAAAAGGAAAGTTGGGCTGTAGAGTCATTCCCAGTCCAACGCGGCACCGCTTCACAACCCCAAACCCCTTGTCTCCCCACCTCTCTCCACCCCACCGCACTGACCTAGAGATCCCGTCGCAATCCCGTCCTTTTCGACCACACCTTGAGTGCTCCGAGGGCCCCTTCAAGGCTCCTCATGTTTCCATCCCCAAACCCAATCATCGTCACTCCCGTCCACGCGACCATCAGCCCATCCCATCCCGCCATTCCTCCATCCCGCCATTCCTCCATCCCCCCATCCCGCCATCTACATTATCGTCCACACAGCGGTACATCCTCACCTGACCCATCATCATGGACGCGGGGCAGCGGAACCTCCGGCTGTTGCCGCCCATGCTTCCCCCGTAGCTGCCGTCACCGAAATGGCGGCTGCCGCCGTGGAGGTGGTGGTTGCCGCCACGCAGCCGATTGCCGCCACGGCAGCCCAGGCTCTGGTCCAGCGGGCCCAGGCCCAGGCTGCCGCTGCCGTTGCCGCTGCGGCGAGCCAGCAGCGGCGGACCCCACCCCACCCCGCCACCATTCAGCAGCTCCGGAGCGCACCACAACATGTGATCGCGAGCTAGGCTTATGGGCCGGGCGCGGCCCCACGTCTGCAGCTGCAACACCGCGGGACCAACAGCCGGTAGCGGCAGCATCGCGCGGATGCCGGGCACGCGGCGGCGGACGGGCTGTGAGGACTTCACCCGCAGATGCGACGGCGCTGGCGCTGTGGGTGGTGCGGGTTGGCGGAACGGGCTATCGGCGGCGGCGCCGTTGAGGCCCAACCCCCCGCCGCCCGTGGCGGCCCTCGTACCGCCGACAGTGGCGGCGTCGTTGAGTTTAGGGCCCGTTAGGCCTACTGCCGCAACGGCGGGCAATGACGTGGTTGCCGTTGGTGCTGCACCTGGTACTGCTAGCCGTTCCTGTCCCGCTGCCACTGCTGCCGCGACTGCTACCGGCAGCGGCGCCGTCAGGCCGTCACTCGCGGCGCCGACTGGCGGTTCCTCTGATGGCGCCTGGCCGCCTTGGACCACGGCGGCGGCTGCTACCGCGGTGGACACAGACACGCTTGGCGACATACACCCAACCACTCCAGCGGTATCCTCCCCAGGCGCCGCCACACGTGAGCCCGGCACCAAGGCGGTGGCGTCGGCGGCTGCCATCGTCACCAGCGGCGAGCAACTCTCTGGTAAGTCCGTCGTACCCGGAGCACCTGGAGCCGTGTCCATCATGAGCGAAGGCAAGTCGAGCGATGTCGCAACGGGTGGAACGACACCACCACCCGGACCCGGGCCACCGGCGTGCTGCATGGCGCTCGCTTGCTGGAGACCTCGCGGACTTGGCGACGATAACAGTGCCTGCGTGGAGGACAAGGGCTGCGTGGACAGACAGCTCCCAGGCGGAGGCGGGCCCTCGGACCGCCGCACCCCCGCGGGGTCAGCTGCAGTGCTGGCCGCCGCTGCAGCCGCCGCAGCTACCGCCGCCTCGGCTTCCTCGAGCTGCAGCTGGATTGTCTTCGGTGTCAAGGAGCCGTGGGTCAGTCCACGGCGGTGCAGGTTCCGGAGCGCCTCCGCCAAGCAAATGAGCACCTCGAGCGCTTCACGCAGAGGCAGCTGTGGTCGCTGAGGCGGCGGCGGCGGCAGTGGAAGCCGCTGCCGACCTGGGGCCAAAGTCTGCGTCGCGTTGGGGCCGGCCAGCCGGCGTGTTCCAGCGCCCACATCGCCGGTGCCCGTCTGCGCCGCCGGCGCTGCCGACGCCATGGCCCCTGATGCCGCCGGCTCCGTGGCTGGCCTTCCCGTCGCTGCGCCGCGCGGTGCAGGGGTTCCCCTGGGTAGCGCTCTCCCCGGTTCCGCCTGCAAGCCAGGATGGTCTCCTGGCCTGTTCGACGGCGTCGCCGCTGGTGGCGGCGCCCCCATCACCAGTGGCGCAAAGCACCCTCCCAGACATGGGATGCATGCGGATGCGAACCGGCCGTCGCTCTGGTCCTCTGTATTGCTCTCCGACGCGCGCGGCGCAGCAGCCGCAACTACTGCCACAGCCGCGGTGGTGGCAAGCTGTTGCTGTCCTCTTTGCTGCTCCCCACTCATAGCCCGGCCATAGTCACGAGGCGCGACACCCTCCGCGATGGGCTGGCTGACGCCTAGGCGAGAAACCGGAGCCCCCGGCCCTGGCCCTGACTGGCCCGGGTCCTGACTACGAGTCGGCGAGAAAGCGCCGCTGGCCGCAGCGGAGCTAGCCTGCTTAGGCGACCGGCCGTCGGCGGCTGAAACGATGGTATTACCCGCTGCCGCCGCCGCAGGCCCCCCAGCCAGCCTCCCTAAAGTAACGGGCCCGGGCCCTACAGGCTGCACTCCTGGGCCAGTTGCCGCCGTTGCGGAGGAGAGCCGATGGTTTTGTGGGTTTGGCGTGTTGGACTGCTGTGCCTGTACCCCCGAAGGTGACACCGCCGCTCCCGCGCCGCCGCCTCCGATGGTGGCACCGCCGCCGGCCCCTGCTGGGCCCGCTGCATTCGGCGCCGCAGCTGCGGCCGCGCCCTCCGCCTCCTCGCCGTTGGCGGTGAGCTCGCACTGCGGCCAGCGCTCTTGCAGCCACTGCGTCAGGGGCACCAGGCCCGGTAGCCGCGGGGTGACGATGTGCACCTCCGCGATAATGCGCTGCGTAACGTGCTCATCCCCGGGACTGCCGATGTGAGCGCGGCAGGTAACCTTGGCACATGCAAGCACAGGAAGCACCTGGACGGGGTAGAGGATGACAGGAGTCCGTTGAGGCGGGGGGGGGGGGGCGGGTAAGTGGAGGGAATACCGGAGCCCGGGCCAGAAACATACCGGGAGCAGGGCCTGGGGAAGTGTACTGCTGGTTCTCTAAACTCCGAGGTGTTTCTATATGTGTGTGCGTGTGTACCTGTGTGTCTGCTGTGTGTGTGTATGTGCTGTGATGGAGAGGTTGGAGAGGGAAAAGCAAGTTAGGAAGGGACCGGG
The DNA here is from genome assembly GCF_000143455.1 of Volvox carteri f. nagariensis. NCBI lineage: Eukaryota > Viridiplantae > Chlorophyta > Chlorophyceae > Chlamydomonadales > Volvocaceae > Volvox > Volvox carteri. The sequence continues at coordinate 1,140,271 of NW_003307566.1, forward strand.
GGAACATCACCACGACGAAGGTGCAGTTGGCCCGTGCGGGTCCGGGTAGTCCGTGATGTTGGCATGATAGGTTTGACCTGGATAGCAGCGAAGTACCAAAACGATCGATGCGCACGGACCGCTGAGGAAGGCCAAAAGGCTGTGTACCGTTTGCTGTGTTCAAACACTCGTGGGGCACAAACACTCGTGCCGTCAAGATCAAGCCGCGCATTTGCGGTGTGGTGATCTTTCGTTGACAGCGAGCGAGTGCCGGGAGCAGGTGTGCTGCAGTGCGCGGAGAAGGACTGCACCGGTGGACCGCGGATATGCGATGACCTCAGTGCGGAAATGCGAGGCGCCTGGAGTAAACGGCACTGTTACAGTGCATAAGCAGGATAGCTTAACACACTCAGCAGCGTTATCCGCCTTCTAAGCAAACCTAACATATTACCGCTACGCATGGAGTGGATACGTTATGCGTCGTACGCGTTAGCGCGCAGGTTACGTGGTATGGTTATGCTGCTCACATAAACGCACCTGTGGAGTGGGCTCGGCGATGAGCTGAACCAAAGCCGCCTCAACTTCTGTTGCAACAGCTATCATGTCTGGCTGTGCAAGCATGTTCGCCTGGGCGGGAGGCGGTGCGTCCAGCGCGGCGGCGACCGTAGCATGCGGAGATGCGGGGCCAGGGAGCTGCGCAACAGGGTTAGGCCTCTTTACAAAAGTCAGAACGTGAAGGTGCACCGGAACTCCACACCATAAGGCTTCAAAGGTGCGCTGGCTGGGATTGCCTTGAAGAACCGAGACTGCCTCAGGCATGGTCAGGCAAACGTCGATGGGGTTGTGGCGCAAGGTGGATGCCTGGGCTCCAGCCTGAGGAACTCCAGCAGAACTATTTGGTCGCGGCAGTCCTGCTGGCTGTCCCGGAGCCTTGGGCAAAGTTCCATTGCCATGCGCCCCAAGCCGCTGCTCTCCTCCATCATCGTCGCTGAAACCCGACAGACATGAAAATAGCCGGCGTGCCTTTCCGAGAATTCCGTCTTCATCTTCAGACATTGCAAGGGCGTCACGAGGACGCTCCACTCAGCGAGTTTGTGTCAAACGTTTTGTCCCCAGCATTCCTAGTTTCATATGAATTTAAGGATCCATTAAGATGTCGTCTGCATGTAGGAAACCTTACACTTGTCGACTACCCGGGATGCAGAGTTAAGCAAGTGAGCTTGTGAGGTGATTAAGTCGTATGAAACGGTTTCGACATTTGCTGCCATACATTGCGAATCTGGTTGCACATGGCGTACATCTCGTAACTCGGTTCGCTGTGAAGTCTGGACGCGTCAGTACAAGGTACGAACCTCATAACTCAGTAATGTAATGGTTTGCACGCCGTAGTGAATCAGCAACGTATGGCAATCTTACTGAGCACATGGGCTCCGTTAGCCCTTTCGTAGAGGACGTAACGTCGCCCGGCTTGCCCTGCAAGGTTCTCAGGCGTCACATGAAATCTACCTGCGCAATCCTGACGAGAAAGCCTCCATGGTTCGCACCCGCGAACAGTTCTGAAATTTTAGCAAATCGCCCGGCGCTGTATGCGTTCCCGCTTCACGTCAGAGCAGCTTTAGTGACAACGAAGCCTCCGAATTTCTCCTTGCCCTCACCATCGCTTGGATTTGTGGACAAGAAAGTCAAAGATTGAAACCCCGGAGCATGGGGCAAACAACTTTACTCCTCGCGTCCTGCAGCGGCGGGTCTTGCGGTAGCATAGCGCGATAAGCCACGCCGTACTGTAGCATGCTATGCTGTCAATCATCCTTTCCATGTTACGTTATCACACGAGCAGCGCCTGCTGAGGGGCATACTGGGGCACTCGCCCGTAGGTTATGCGCACGTCCGTTCATCTGCTGACGAAAGCGTTCGCAGCAGCCGATGCGACGGGGAGTGGACCGTGCACGCGATTGAGGCACTCTTCACACATTCGGAGCAACGGGAAGACGACGTTTATAGCCAATTTCTGCCTACTATGCCAGGGCCAGGGGCACTATGCCCATGTCCAATCGGCTGCTGTCCCGAGGAAAACCCATCGTGTGGTGCGATTATATGCAGGCGGATCAACCATTTGAAGCCATTACTTGTTACAAAAAGCCAGCTACATCAAGAGCGATACGGCAATCAGAAGTGTTGCTCAAAGCAAATACCAATGGGCTCGGTTGTCATGCGGTTAATGCTATCTGCAGCAATGACCATCCCATGACATCATCATTTCCCGCTGCATCCAGGCACATGTATAGCTCCGGTACCACTAATTGCACACATTTCAATGTCACCTGAAGTCTCCAATGCGTGCACGCCAGCGCGATGATCCGTGTTATTCATGACCAGTGCAGCATGTAGCTTGTAGGGGCCTTAAAAATTTGGAAATGTCAAGGAAATGAGGAGCGATGCCGGGCCGGGGCGGTGCCAGCAATGCCAATGGATCGGACGGCATTAGCTACACAGGTCAACGGGATTGCAGGACTGCAGGCACAGGCACAAGCGAGGTGTTCCTGCTGGATAAAAACTCACACGAATCGGCCGGGACTCTGTCGAGGAATGATCCTCTCGAAGCTCATGTACCTCGACATATCAGTAGGTGGGAAAACAGGTCATCCGCACATACAGTATTAAGACTCCTGGCATGAGCAGGCGGTTATGCATGGCAGGAAAGGCCGCCAGTAAACCTGCCAACACGTATCACGAGCTCAGCTCATGTTCATAGCCGTCCAGGGGTAGGTGCAGGATTTATAATAGTTCAAGGTTACAAGTTCCGCACGCAAGTGTGGGTGTGTCCATAAAAGCCGGGGGGGCCATGGACGTTATATTGAGTATTGATGCGGGTACGCGGGAGGCCATCATCATCCTCCCTCGTTCACTTCAGGGCAAAGCGCCCCAGCCTCGCAGATTTCCGAGGCCCCTGCCAGGGTGGCGCCTCAGTCATAATGGTGCGCATGCTGCGCCCCTCAAACGTCACCATAACATAATATGGACCCCTGTCACTACCAGACCCCATCCCAGCTTCACACAAAAGGAGAGTAGTTCACGCGGACGGAAAACGGGTCACAGGCTGGAGCCCTCAGGACCTCCCAGTTAAATTCCGGTTGAGCCCGAGTAGCATGAATCAAGCTCAAAGTGCATAATAGCGCGTCAGCGCAAAGTTACGCCAATCCCCAGGAGCTGTACATACACTTAATTTGCGTCGAGGCCGTAACTCATGAGCACAGGAGTAATACAATTATAATTACCTGGTATGCAAAGACACCTTGGCCCCAGTCCAACGCATTTTGAATATTAAGGCCGAAGCACTGCAGGTCGGTGTTCACTGGTGTTCCTTTCAGAGCTGCTTGAGCATGCGTACATCGGGGATGGCAACGACATGGAACTCTCCCAAGTGCTCGTTATATGACTTGACGAAGGGGACACCACCTCCAATGTAATGTTGCTTGTGGTTCAATCTACCCTACACCGACCGTGCCCATAAGCCGCCGGATACCCTTCTTGCATGCCCAAATATAAGTCTCCCAAGCAATTAGGAAATTTAAGTGACATACCCGTACGTTGGCTGAACTGCTCCCAAACCCGATAATATATTCATCACTTTGCAGCGCCTGATCTGATCTAATGTCGCTCAACCTTTAGGTAGCCGTGCAAAACGCAAGACTTCAGCAGGTATAATCCCCGATTCCCAGACGAGTAGAGATTGTTGCTTGCTTAGCATCCTGCTTGGAGCGGTTTTTCCTGCCCGTGCTCATCACACGGTGTATGACAAACAAAGGCGACTATCCCACGCTAAGATTCTTGTATCGCCTGTATGGCTCAAGCTTTGCAGCGCCTGATCTGATCTAATGTCGCTCAACCTTTAGGTAGCCGTGCAAAACGCAAGACTTCAGCAGGTATAATCCCCGATTCCCAGACGAGTAGAGATTGTTGCTTGCTTAGCATCCTGCTTGGAGCGGTTTTTCCTGCCCGTGCTCATCACACGGTGTATGACAAACAAAGGCGACTATCCCACGCTAAGATTCTTGTATCGCCTGTATGGCTCAAGCTTTGGGAGTTTCAAACAGTGGAAACTTCAACAGTGGGCGATAAAAATCAGGCGTAGCAAGTGTCCTTGCCAGACCGCTGGCTGCGCAAGGAAAGGGCGGCATGCGCAACCGTAAAGAAGCTTCATGTCGATCTCCAGTCTGTTGGCTAACCAAATGTGGTGGCAGGAAGTCGAGCAGGAATGGCATGCACTGCTGCAAAGCAAGGGGATGGGTGCGCAGCACTCTTTGGAGGCGTTGGAATTCACCAAAGCAAAGCGAGGTTCCATAGGACCAGACCTGCGCCCTGGGGACAGGGGGGTCATGCAACGCCGCCTGCGCGGGTAACCATTGAAACCGCTGTGTTGGTTCAGCTTACAATTGAAGTATCGAGCTTCCCTCGGGTCATTGGTACCCTGATCATCCCACATGATGCTCCTCGCGAAGAGTTGGCCACCTTCATGGCCGGATCACCTAGAACCCTGGCATGGGCACCCTAGCCTGATACTCGGATTGGCCTGGCTGGTTATGGTTTTAGAGTTTAAGATTTCATTATCGGCAAATATCGTCAACTTGCCGATCTGCAAAATTGCCCTCTTAAAACCTAAATCCTGCCCTGTTTACACTTGCCAGCATGCTGCCCATAACACCTAAAAACAAATGCAAGCGGCCACGTTACCGGGACCTGCGCACATGCCCTGAACAGCATCATAGCGCAACGCAAGCGTGCGCTTGGACACTGCCGGGCAGGGCACGGCGTGATGGCCGCAGCCAACAGTTTGGTAAGCAGACCTGCCCGGCGTGCTAGCTATGTGGCTAAAAGGCCACGAAGCACTGGTGCTGCAAGTACAGTTGGTTTAAGAAAGGCGACTTAGCAAGCATACGGGGTGCGCTTCCTGAAGAGTAAGGGCGCGTATTACCTCGCAACGAGATGGCAGTGAAATAAGCTATCATATTTGGATGAGAACATCTACCGCTACCACAAGGACGAGGACGCTCCTGCCACACTCTTATGACTGGCCGCTAGGACCGATACACATCATTGTACAGGGGCATATCATGATCATGAACACGTTTGCGCAACAGAACTTAGGGGCTTCCACCAGAGCGCAGCTCTCCTGCCCACGCCATCCAAAAAGTGCGACTATGGACAAAGAGCAGCTCCAAGCCATCCGCGACACCCTAAACAAGGCACACGTTCCTTCCAAGAGGGATAATGTCCTGGGCCGTCAGAGCTCAGCTGGGAAAGATCTTATCGAAGTGCGCGCATGCATCCTAAGCAGACCATTGCCAGTCCTAACAGAATTCTACAGTAACGACTTGGCCCCCCACACGCCCGTAAACATTCGCACCATTGCAACACGAAGGGGCTTCTGATTGAAATGCTTAGCAGCACACAGACGCCATGTCCCGCCATCGACACCCCAGGCCGCGGACCAGCCCTTTGTCCAAGAGTTGGTCATTTCGCATGCAGGCAGGTGACAGCGACAGCCATCGAGATAGATCAACTTATCCTGGTAACAACGCGTGGGTGAGATTAGAATTCATATGAAGACTCTGGAGTTGGTGTCGGCATTTCGCACGCCCGTCAAGTGGATGGCTGCGCAGAGGACAGCAGTGCCCTGTCGCCCACGCTGGCTCACCGCTTGCCATGGCTAGCACTCAAGAGCACAAGCGAGGTGGCCGGTGTGAACGAGCGCACGAGGCTCGTAGAAACTAAAATGCGAAGGCAGCAAAAAGATGCAACGAAATCTTCATGCCATGCGGTGTGCGCCTCAACACCTGAAATCGAGATCCCCGCTGAGACACTCTGGCACATAAGGGACACCCCGACAAAGCAATCTGAGCATGGGCGCTATCCCATGGTTCAGTCTCAACAACCCAAAGCAAACATTGAACCCAATTAGAACTCTCTCCAGCCCAGCAAGGCTCTGGACTTTGCATCTAAATGTGGAGTTGAGAAGTTGAGCGGCTAGCCTTGGAGCTCCCGCTGCTGGAGGAGGCAGCAACAGGTAGATCAGCAGACCGCAAGCGTGCGGCCCCTATTACGGAAAGCCCCGGCGGGCCATTGTTAGTTGCGTCAGGCATTCAATAACCACTGGGTAGAGGCGTCGGTACACGAACCGCTACTGCTTGCGGAGACGGATGCACCACGCCTTGGCGGTGGTTTACACCGCTTCGCAACCACAAAGAGAAGCGAGCGGCATAAGATGTCCAGTACTGACAGTAGATGTTGTGTAAGGAATAACAGGTAAACAACATTTCGGGGACGGATACTGTTATTGAGCCGCTGCATCACGGCATAAAGCTCAGCAGGCGAGAAGGCTGTGACGCCTTTAAGGACTAGGCCAACAACAGCCAAGTTTGTTATCCATGCCCACGGCGAGGATAGTGAACGGCAGTTGGATTTAAATCATTGTTAACCCAAAGCCGCGAAGGGAGGAGCAAATTGCTAAGACAGAAGCACAACTGACAGACATAACATGATTCCATTTTGTGGGCCCTGCGGCGTAGTCGGTCGCTTGTCAGCAGCAGACTGACAAAGAAACCGATGCTGCTAAGCTGAGCTACAGTACCATCTAAAAACTGGATTGTAGCAGGGTCCAACAACTGCGTCACTGCGCCACCACCTTAAACTCAGTGCGCAGGACAGGACGTCAAGCTAGCTAGTGAACAACTAGCTGAACAGCTAGGCTACAAAAGCAGGACCATTACTGCGGCGCGGCCGTCGGCGCGGGCCCATACCCATACCCATACGCAGCAGGCGTGTAGGTCGCGGCTGCCGTGGCAGCTGCCGCAGCCGCCTGGTACGCAGCGTACTGTTGTTGCATGTGCATGTAGTACTGGTCGTGTACTGATGGCGCACCAGGCTGCTGCTGCTGCTGTGGCTGCTGATAGTAAGGATGGCTCGGCTGCGGTGCAACGTGGTAGCCAGCCGTGCCGTAACCTGCGTACTGCGGCTGCTGAGCATACGAAGCCGTTGCCGTACCAACGGGGCCAGGGCCTGCCGGCGTGGCACCAGCAGGCGACGAAGAGGTCAGCGCCGCCGCAGCCTGGCTGTACTGCCCGCCGTACGAACTTGTTGCCGGCGCTTGACCGCTAGGCTGTGCAGAGCCGGCTGCTGCTGCCGCTGCCGGCGCAGCGGAACCTGAGCTGTTATACCCGGAAGCGCCGTAAACGGAGTACGGGTTGGTGCCATGGGCTTGCTCTTGCTGCGCTGCTGTGGCTGTCTGCGAGTAACTGGATTGCTGCTGAACCTGTGGCTGCTGTGCGTACGACTGACTGTACGACGGCTGTTGCGCCTGATTTTGTTGCTGCGGCATGTATTGCTGCTGCGGTTGCCCTGCAACCGGCAGCGCAGCCGCCTGTGGGTAGCCTGCAGTTTGTCCAACCGGCTGTTGCTGCTGCTGCTGCGTCTGCTGCTGCTGTGTTTGCTGCTGTTGTGGTATCTGCTGCTGGTAGGGTACCGCTGCCCGCCCCGTGTTAGCCATCAGGGGCGGAGGCTGCTGCGGCTGCTGTGACTGAGCTGTCTGCTGCGCCGGAAATGGCTGTTGCTGACCTGCGTAGGGTTGTTGCTGGTTCTGCGTCTGACGCGGAGGGGCGGCGGCGTCCTGGGGATACTGCTGGGATCGCTGCTGCTGGTTCTGCTGTTGCTGCGATTGCGGGTGCGCCGACGGAACGCCTTTTCCAGGTTGCTCCATCTGTTGCTGCTGCTGCACTTGCTGCTGCTGTTCATGCTGCTGCTGCTGCGCGTGCTGTTGTGGTGGCGCCTGCTGCTGGGGGAGCACCTGTTGCGCGGGCAGTGCCTGCTGCTGCTGTTGCTGCGAGGGCACGTTCGGATTAGCACCAGGATAAACAGCCGCACCCTGGGAAGGGCCAGTCTGCACGGCTTGCGGTACAGGCTGTGTCTGTGCCGCCGAAGGCGGATGCTGTGGTGCCAGCGCCTGTTGCTGCTGCTGTTGCGCAGCAGCAATCGGTTGAGTGTGAGGAGGAGACTGGACAGCAGGCGGCTGTTGCTGTTGCTGCGGTGGCGGCTGTGACACAATCACGACCCCCTGATTCGGCTGCACCACCACCTGGTGCTGCGCCCCACTGGCGGTTGTCACCGGCGTCGACGCAGCGGCGGCGCCCGGCTGACCAGCGCCGCTGGGAGCAGTCGCTGCCGCCGCCGGAGGCGGCACTTGCTGCGGAGCCAGTTGGGGCTTTTGCTGCAAAATTGCACCAATGGTCATGATGTTTGATAGCAGCGTGTGCGCCTGCATAACCTGTGTTAGGGAGTTAGGGAAGGGCAAATAACATTAACGCGTCTCATGGCATCTTTTGAAAACCCACGTTTCGCTTTCTGCCATCCCGCCATACCCTCGGGACGGAAGATTTGCTACCCCAGCTATGGATCAGTCCGCTGGTAAGCGCCCACGCCAGGGCAACAAACAAACAGGCGCAAAGCAGTGTTCATCTCATCGTGACAGGCAAAGCGCCCACGGAGACCTCTGTCACCCAGAACTAACCTCAACCAACGAGCAGGTCGCTCACGTGTGGAAAAACGCGGGGGCACATACATACAAGGTACCAAACCGTCCATGTGTTGCAGAACTGTACGAGGCATCAGCAAAGCCGTAGCTACTCCACTTGCATCCGGCAGCGGTTAAATTGCTGCAGTCCCCAGACGCCCTTTTACCCACCTGTGCAAAGTTTCCTGTGATGTCCAGCTCGTAGTCCCCGCTAGCCACAGGCTGGCGCAGAGTAACCACGGTGTTCGTGACCTACAAACACAAAACAAGCACGTGAAGCGCGGCAACATTTTGTCAGCTGGAGGTGCAGCGCTCGGTTGCCGGTGTTCCAACCGCACTACGCGTTAATGGCTGCACACAGCATATGTTGGCAGCATCCACCGGATGCGGATGGGCAGACCACTGCCCGTCGCGGCTGTGGACTCTTGTTTTGCGCTATGCAGGAAGCGATCTTCATGTTCATAATTCCTCCAAGCTTCGCTTCGGTTCCTCGATCTTTTTAAGTCTTAAGTTCCATGCTATCCCAATCCCGTGTGAGTTGATCTGCAGATTAAGGTTAGCGTCGCGGCCCTCCTGCCCCTGGTCCCCAGGCCGCACCGCTTGGACTTGCTGGACGTTGGTGCCGTTTATGCCCTCAGGCGCATTGAGGAGCGCAGCCGCCACGAAAATGGTCAAACGCACGTCGTTGGGGCCCAGGGGGGGCAACCCAGCTACCACCGATCCGCCTGCCACACCCTGGCCCTTATCCAAGGGCGAGCTTGCATCCAATCGCTGCTTCTGCTTCTGCAGATGAGGCGGTAGCTGCACCTGCTGTTGTTGTTGTTGCTGCTGCTGGTCCATGGGCCCGAGAGGCCCCTGCATGGGGGGCTGAGGATGGACCGGCGCCTGCTGTGTATACCGCTCCTCATGTGGGTGCTCCTGGTGAGGATGATAGTGCTGCGGCATCTGGCCTTGCTGGTGCTGCATTTGCATCTGCTGCTGGTGCTGTGGCTGCATCGAAGGTCCGGGTGGGCCGCCCGGCGGTCCACCGTGGCCAACGGGAGCATCCGGCGAGACCCAGCTGTCCTCCGGCTCCATACCGGGCCCAGCCCGCGTGGCAGAAACCATGGGACCCATCGCTGTGTGCGGCGCAGCGTGGGGAGGTATGTTGCCACGAACAATATCGAACTCCGGAGTGCCCAAGGTCTCGCGCACGGCTATTTGGCCCTGGCGCCGTAGCTCGCAACCACGGACGATGGCCGCCACGATGCGGATAGCCTGGAGCGAGCAGACCATAAGTGGACCGGCGTCAGTGCCGCACAGAAGGTTGCTGCCACAGTGCATGACAGCGACCAACATACGTACCATGAAAACCCCTAAAATCGTTATCGTATGCGGCTATGCGTAAGATATCAGGGGGAAAAGCTGAGCCCAGCCGTAAGGGAGATCCATAACAATAGGTCCCCTAAAACGAGAAACAATAAGGGCTCCATGCGTCTACGCTCCACAAGTGCTCTTAGCCTTCATCAGCACTGATTGGTAGAGCTTGTAGAGAATTTTACTCGAATAATAACTTCGGGCGTAGTTAGTGCTCATGGAAAAAATGATGTACCGCCCAGGGTTCCCAAGGAGCCCTGCCGAGCGGTCCGCCCATCCTCCCTCCACCTCTGCTGCCCTGCCTCCCCGCCAGCGCCGTACCTACCTCAAACACGTGCTGTGCGTCACCTTCCGCCTCCAACTCCTGGTCGTCTGGAGCGCCATATGGCGGGACATCACCCTTCTTGTGCACCACACAGCTAGCCTTGGTCAGGGCGCTGATCTGCAGCGGCGACCAGCGGTACCGGCAACAGTCGGCCAGAGTGCGCAGGCGACATGCGAGATCATCAGCCCGGTACTAGTGTTAACGTACTGTTGGCATGCAGAACACACGCCTTCATATTGCAATGATGTACGAAGTGTTGCGTCACAGCTACCTCTGCATTTATGCCGTGCCACCAAACAATGGGGGCAGTAAAGGCGCATGGACACCAGGTAGCCGCATCCCAGGGTGCCGCGTCTGCAAAACCGTGCCACAGTGATACTGGCCGCTAGTGCCATGCAGCGCATCGCACACGCTGGGATGATTCTAAGGAGCACATCTGCCCCGTATTGTCCCCTCCCCTCCAATCAAGGATAGGAGAATAATAAAGCATAGAGAAATTGGATATGCTAGACTGGTATAAGATGAAAATGATGCCAAGTGACAACACGCATGAACTCCTAAAACGAATAATATGTAATTATTGTCCCGGAAACGCAGGCCTGCAGAGGTCCCCATCCGCCGGAAAAATGACATTGGCACCTAAAAACGCAATCTCTGCCACACCCACCTGCCGAATGACTGCTGCGCGAGGCCCCACGACAGGCCCGCAGTGTTGTTGTTGCAATAGCATCTTAATCGTGATGCGCCCTCGGTTTCCCCCTGCACCCTGAGGCGTATTCTGGCCCAACCTGTATGATCATACAGGCAAATAAAGCACCCCGTGGTGAATGAGGGGAGTCTGTACATAGCGTCTCCGTGTAATGTTGTCGACCAGTGCAAATTATGTAAGCCGCATGGTGACCAACTCATCATCCAAACCGCATCGTTATTGCATGAGGGGCAGGGCCCAGGGCCATGTTTCTTCGCGACGCTTCTTTAAAGGAAAGCGTGCAATGCTGCTTGTCGTCGTCCATGCCCCTGCACAGATCGCAAACGAATGCGCACGGGGTCCCCTCCCCTCCTTGCACAGCAGCCAGAAAAGTTGAGAAAAACAAAAGACTGCCCCGTTCCTCATCGCCAAGACCGCATCGCCAGTTAATTTCAGAGCCGCAAATCAACAAGCAACAGCCATAATAATTCAACCCACCTTTCCACGTAGTAAAGCAGCGCGTCCGCCGCGGCACACCGGTTTGATGCAGCGGGCTCGGTGGAAGACACCTCCAGCACGCGGACAGACGTGTCTTTGACCGCCGGGTGCACCTTAAGTGTACTCAATCCCAGGGCCAGCCGCATATCCCGCAGGTTCTGCGTCGCAGAGTTGTCACCCCAGCCAGCATTGAATCGTATGAGACGGCAATCTAACAAACGCAAGAAATCAGCCATGGGGTCTGTAAACATCAAGTGTTTACAGACCAACAAACCCATGAAAGCACTGGGCCACGCTCTAACAAGCTCAAACGTTAGCACCAATGTCAGCAGCCAGTCTTCGGAATAATTAAAGCCGAAGCTCAAAACAGCAACACCACGAAAGCCCAACCAAATATGCGCCCACATTTTCCATTACCCTCCACAAGGCAATCTCTATCTATCAACACAACCACGTACCTCGCCGCCCTTGCCGATGAACCTGCCGGCCTTGCTCTCGGGCACGACCAGCTTGTATGTCACAGCGATTGGCGTAGACGCCTCTGCGGAACTGCGAAACTCAGGCACAAGGCCTGCAATATGCAGGCTGCCGCCATTTGGAGTCACATGTCCACCGCCGCCTCCCCCCGCCATAGGGCCATTCCCGTGAACCGGCCCGCCCATGTGCGGGGCAGGGCCCGCCACCCCCGCCGCAGCCGCTGCTGCCATTTCCATGCCAAGCCCAATGCCCAGCTGCATAGCTTCAAGGGGGTCAAATGGCCCTGGCACCATGCCCATGGGCGGCGGCCCAGCAAAGCCAAACGCAGCGGGGGCCGGACCAAGCGTCGGCTCTACATGAGGATCCCGCAGCTCAAAGAACTGCCGTCGGACTTCATCCGCAACCATGCCCAAAGCCGCATACACGGCTGGCCAGGGCCCGCGAAGCTGCGATGGAATCCAGAGAGACACGCAAAAAAGACGGGTTGCCCGGTACCCAGCCACAAACGCAGAACAACAGGCGGAGGAAGAAAGGCAAGGAAGCGCATTGGGCATTTAAAGTCCGGCGAGAAGGAAGGATGTAGCTGTTGGAAAGCGTTGGGCAAACTGGGCTCCCGCATTATGTGGAAACGTTTCAGTGGCCTTGGCAAGGCGCATCCCATCGCCATGGAGCACAAAAAGAAATGGCAAGAGGAGTATTTGTGGAGACAGCTGGTAAAACGGGTGCGTTGGACAGCGAACCGGAAGGGCCGCTGGAAAACGCGCCGCAGAAAAAAGAAGCAGCCGACAGCACCATGCTCCTCGCGAATCGCATGTGCGTTGTGAGAGCAACAATGAACGACAGCTAGTGCTGGCGGCTGGGTGGTGCTGGCTATTGCCGGAGAAACAAAAGATGCATATCTCAAATACAAAGGGGTCCCGCGCTGTTGGCGAACTGATAGCGGGTGCCAGCTCAATCCAAAGGACACCTTCACAAGAGGTGCGGCAAAATGTTTGTTGGTCGTCAGGCACAAAAGTCTCAGGTGCGATGGGCAAGATCTCCCAACAGCCATTGTTGTTATGCGGCGCAATTCGCAAGCAGGCAAAGCAACGAGAGATGCCCTGGGTGCCCCCGGCTGAGATCACATGGAGCTAAAAAATGCCATACACCATGGCGAATGGGTCATTTGCATGGCCCTTTTGCATCTTTGACGAAAGTTGTAAAAGATGCCGACAGGAAATCAATAAGGAATAACCCACTGTGGAAATCGCGTAGCCACCATGCGTTTAATAGCCGGTCAAAAGACAGCAACATATGACAAATCCAGTTCTCGTCCTGACAAATCGCTTGCGTCAAATCCTCACCAACAGATACTCCTCATCAGCCTCCGCCAGCTTAGGGCGCTCGGCTTCCCCCGGTATGATCACGTTGGCTCCGCACCGAGCTGATATATCACCTGCCGCCAGGCTGCCGTGTGAGTGTTTCAGGCCCAACAGTCCCGCCGCGAGCGCCGAATGCACGAGCAAACGAACATCAACCTGAATCCACAAGTACGGCATTACCATATGAGCTTACTCTGCAGAGGTTACTCGAGAGGCATAGGCGTACAGGACACCTCGGCAACTACTGAAAAACTGAGCTGCGGGAAACATATGGACATTGGATTTTTTTACAAAGTATAAGAATCAACCCGGCAAATGGCGGTTCCGCATTACGTGCACTACTACGTGTGGGAAAATTGTGAAAATCGGCAAAACGTCGTTAGGCACATGGTGCGCGAGAGGGCGCTGGCGACGCCAAAACCAGCCGTGCTAGCGTTTGGCAACACGCAGGCTCACCAGTTTGGACGGGTCCGGGGCATTTAGCGGTTGATCCCCCTCGACGGTCAACATAGCGCATGTCAGCAAGGCCTCCTTTGCTGGATACGATGGTACAGCACGGTTCCTGAAGGCGACGTTCCAACAAACGCCATTACGGAACTTGTGAATCCACGCCACGCGCAATCTGGTGCGTCTAGTTTTAAGGATTGAGCTCACCCTGGCGAAGAATCGATAATTATGACACGTAGGCGATGGCCCTGGATGGGAGGTTGGACTGAGACCTCGGCGCCTGAATTTTTCCTGATGTTTCGAACCGTGTCTCCACCCTGACACGGCAAGCGTGAGGCCAGCGCAAGGAACCAAGCAATAGATAGTATGTGGAACGGCGCAGGTAGATGTGGTGCTATAAAACAAATCGCTTCCAGCTCGTCACCAGCTCACAGGTGCAACACGACATTTCACAATGACGGAACCCATCCATCTAACCTCGATCTGAGCCTACAACATCACACCTTGCCGATAACAGCGCCTGCTTGGCCCTCGTGGCAGAGCAGCCGAAAGTGGATCCCCTTCGGGACGGCCGGCTTCTCAGACCTCCGGCGCTTAGCCTTCTGCAATGGTGTGAAGGCAAACCTTATCAAGCAAAGCCAACATAACCTGTATTATCAGAAACAAGCGTGGCAAGTCCACCTCTTTGTTGTCCTTGTCCTGCGGTTTGCGCTTTGCAAGCCCTTGAGTGGAAGCTCCGCCAGTCTTCTCTTTTTCATTTCCATTCTGCTTCTGTGTATCTTGGGCTTTCTGCGCCTGTTGCGGCTTTGTATCGGTTCCCATGAGAGAGGCGACGAGGAGTCAAATGTTGTTCTCTAGTTTTACAGAAATGTAGAAGATAGTATAATTTAGTACGCAAATTCAGTATGTAAAGTTCAGCCAGAGGATAGTATTCGGTTCCTCCCGCACATGCCGGACAAAGACCATCTTATCAGCACAGACATCAACCACCAATAAACGGCCAACCAAGCAACAATGCCTCAACATCGCCTCAACAATAAAATGCGAATTCGAATCATCAACGTTTCTCATGATATACCACTTTCATGATATCGGTACACACGATCGGTAAAAATGCATGTCAGTTCGCATACCACCTGAGATGCGACAGACAAAGCATTTCACTGTGCCGATCGCACACAATTCAGGACATGCCTCGAGCATTTGAGGAATTTGCCAGAAATCCGGAACAAGAAAACTCCGAGTGCCAGCAAAACAAAGCCATTTATCGAACGCGCTTAATTAAATCTTACATGCCATGAAGGGCTCTCCTTAACGCTTGTCTGATTGCCGCCTTTGGCCGCGTCAGCAACCGGTCAGCAAAATGCCAATCTTGGCAATTTGGAAGCTCAATCGAAGGCGGAGTAGCGCTTGAATGATCGCTGGAAGCGGGTCAAACCAAGTTCCAAAGAGGTCCGGCGCAGCAACGGGGACGACTCTTCAAAAGAACTTCGCCGCAAGTCCTCCTCTCCCGGGGCACTAACTCGCTGACACTCCGAGGCGTTGCACCCCATCGAAGTCATCCAGCTTGACGTTGGTGCCGACCCAAAGAAGCCGGAACCCTGGTGTGACGTGCTAGGGGAAATTGGTGACGCGACAGCACGCGGAGACCGCTCCCGTGAGGCGAGGTGGGCCATATCCATGATGTCCATATTCTGATAGTGCCGAAATGCAAGGAATCTGCTTCAAAGTCTTGCCGCTTCAAAGGAAAGGATCTTTGCAAGTTGATAAAGATGACTACCTTCGCAAGCGCTCAAGCTAGAATTCGCACAGTACGGATGGAACAAAGGGAGTTTGTGAATGCTTACTTCTTAAGTTCGTGTCCCAAGAACAACCCTGGAACAGTCACAGTACGACACGATTGCGAGCTGACGAGTTCATTAGAATCCACAATGCGATACAACCTTCGCTAATATTATATCACCTTGATCGAGCTAGCCATAGAGGCGATTCCCACAAGAAATCTGAGCACGCGGCAGCAGCGATATACAGCCGCCAGGTTCAGCCATAGCTCTGCTGCAGTGTAAGGGGTAGCGATCAATGAACTCAAAAACAAGGACACGAATTCAGCAGCTTATGAAGTAGTTCCAGCGAACATCTGTGTCGCCACGCTTGTTGTACTGCCGAATTGGGTTCGTCATTCATCCCACTGACGAAAAATGGGAAATCCTTAAGAATCGCTATCTAGGCATGCAGTGCATAGAGAGAAGAGGTTTGATGCCTGGCAGTCAAAACTTTGCCTGTTACCCAGTTCGCAGACATATGCCTATTGCTACCTATCCCACTCATTTACGCGCGTTGCACCGCGGTCTTCTGTACGGAATGCCTAATCACGCGGGTCCTCATACATAGATAATGGAGAGGTTGCCCGTGCAAATGCCCAATTTATCGCAATATCGTGTCGCAAAACATACATGGTAAAATCGCAGTCCGTCCTAAACATCACCATGTCAATAGCTGAGCTTGATCAATCCCCATTTCCTGAGAAAAACGTAAACCCTGCGAGAATACCGTATCGACACGCTCCACCGCCGCTGTCGCGAACTATCTCCGCTGTCGCATGCCGTCCGCTGCTGCCCGCGCCTCCACCTCCACTTTTGAAGGCGCCTCGCCAGCAACATCTGCTGCCCCGCACGTTTCCGGCGCCCGGCTGCCGTGCAAGCCGTCCTG
This sequence comes from Volvox carteri f. nagariensis, assembly GCF_000143455.1. Lineage (NCBI taxonomy): Eukaryota > Viridiplantae > Chlorophyta > Chlorophyceae > Chlamydomonadales > Volvocaceae > Volvox > Volvox carteri. Next base: position 1,156,674 of record NW_003307566.1, read on the forward strand.
CCGCATCCTGTCCATGATGTACTTGAAAAAAGCCAGCTTGTCGGCATATGTGTCCTCGCAGGCCGGGATCTTGCTGTACTTTACCATCATCTGCCGTACATTGTCTGCGTACAACGCCGGATCAGCCTTCTCAGCCTCCGATGGCTCATATAGGGGCAGCACATAGCAGGTGACGCGGAAGGATAACTCCGTCAGCACCAAGAAAATGTGAAAGTGGCCAGGCATGCTATCCCAGGTAGGTGAGAAGCGGCCCGATGTGTCGTACTTGAGGACCAGCGGCTGCACAGGAACACCAGCGATGAATGCGCCGCGCTTAAAGGGCATGACGTAGAGGTTATTGGTCGTGGTGCCCTCCGGAAACAGTAGCATGGGCAGTTCAGTGGACGTGTCCTTGAACTTGCGAAGCATCCGGTCCCGGACAAGCTGCAAGCAAAGCAATGGGGAATGCGTAGTATAATGCGACAGTGAAAGCTCTTTCAACCATTCAGGAAGCTTCACGAATCAAAATCTACGCCTCGCTCGCATGCAAATATCATAGATTGCCATTCCCCGCAAAGCAGTCCATCTGGGGCATAGGCGTCAGATCACGAGTGAAGGTGGACACCAAACAACCACTGCACTGCGCCGCTTGTCCATTACTAGACGACCATCGGCGACAAATCCTCTAATCATTCCAGCGTTAGCGGTGCATGTATTGCATTTAATGTCTGAACTATAAAATCCCACCAGAGCCCGATTAACGTGTAGTTATAATAATGCAGATCCCTATACCTGTGAAGTGCCCTGACCGCCGCCTTCGCCCTTGTCTCCCAGGGCCGCCAATCGGGCCTCCCGGTCAACGAACATGCATTGCATGGCTTTGCTGATTGGACCGATGAGAGGCAGAGTCGAGACCTCCTTCTTCGCGACAAAGCTAGGGAATAGGCGTGACATGTAAAGCACGATGTCGATCCAACTAGGAGAGGGGCGGGGCGTGGATGGATGGCAAAGGTGGGAAGAGGTTATGGCCGTGCCTGGAGAAGGGACTGAGTTATGCAAACCTGTGGGCACCTACAAGGCCGATGTGGAACACGTATGGGATAGACATATTTCGCTTTAGGGGTCCCAGGCGGTGCATCGTGTACACCTTTGCACCGGGTCACACTTTCCTTTGTAGCCCCCATGACTTAATTCCCATACCCCCGATCCGCGGGCGGAAGCTCTGTTCATAATCGCATACATATGTTCACACGGTGCACCATGCAAAGCCAATACCTGCAGTGGTTGGATACGTAGCCACCAAAACGCCGTTCCTTCAGGCCACTGGGGGGCTTGAGACTTGATGACCCGTCAGGGTTGACATACACCCAACTAATCGACCAGAAGCCCAAGCAGTAAAGTAAAGCGCGTGTCCAGAACTTGCCCCAGAATGCCATGTACTTGGTCTTAAAAGGTTCACGGAACAACGTGTTCCCAAAAACTACTACTAAATAGAAAGACAACACACACAATAAACATGCTAGCAGTTTTATAGGTAATAGTGTGATACTGAGCACTGCCAATCGCAGCTGAGAAGCAAGAGGTATAACGTTATTGCAATAGGAGCCATACAGATCTCGCCGGATAAATGCTTTAGCCTTTATGTCAGGGGGAAGCTGCCCAAGCCAGCCGTTCGGCTGGTGCGCCATTGCTTTCGCTGTCCCTAACCTCAGCCGGTCAAGTACTGGCCTAGTAATTGGGTTAGCCTTAACGGAGTGTCATGCGTGGTTGCGCGTGAGCGCGGCCCTGTGATAAGTTGACCTTCAAAGGTCACGTCCTGGATCCCATTCCGTACAGTGGCATGCTAAATCGCCAAAGTCCCGAACTGGCACGTTCGGAACTGCCGTTAGCTAGACTTCTGCACAATACATGGCATGCGCGGCAACCTTACGCCTAGGATGACTTGGGTAGTTGCAAAGAATTTCACACGAGCGGGTATCAGGCAGCGGGTAATTGGGGTTGAGAGCCAAATAGATGTGAAGTCGGCCAATCGGGCTCCTATGGCCAGTTGCGTATGCAGTGCAGTTGTGCAATTGATGCATGGAACTCTTGACTTATTGCATGCTGATTGCTATTGGCAAAAAAGAAGTACTGGTGTCCGTCAAGCCGCGTAGGGCAGCTCCCCTGAGAGCGTCAACACCAGCGGAAGCCTTTGGCAAAAGTGCTAAGACCAAACAGATTCATATACGGAAGTCGTTTGGTGTAGTGTTGGGCTTTACTGGATGTAATCTGAGACAGCGACCCCTTGGTCAGATGCCGCTTTCAGATTCCGGGACAGTTTCTTAGCTCGACTGCGCTAACGAATGCAGATTAAAATGAATACATTCACTTGCCCATTTTTATGATTAATTTAATTGCCCATGCAGCTTTGGGGCTTTATGAACGCACGAAAGTCAGCGCCCAGACAAGTAATTACCGCTTGCCTGTCATGCGTAATTCCATCATTTCATTGAGTAGCTTAGCATGATAACATGGTGAACCACAATGTGCGAGTTACCTTTGCTGTCAGAATCACTGATGGAATCGCCACCGGCATTTGGGCCTCCAGCGTGCTGAGCACGTACATCAATGTACTAGAAGGTGACGATGACAGGGCAAACGAGGTACGCTCGAAGCCTTGGGCGACACACGGCTCTCCGGTCTCCGTGACACAACAACTCGTCATCCGAAACCGGTCCTACAACGCCTCTGCTTGCAGAGAGTTGGTTACGCCCAAGCAATCCAAGGCACTTTCCTTGCAGCAGCGGCTATTCCAGGTTGGTGTACTACTGCTAGGTTGGTCTACTGAGAGTACGACGGCAGGCGTGTGCAGCCTAACCTGGCCAAGCAGCAGCTGGACTGCGACAGCGGATCCTGCATGCGTCCCGTTATTCCCCGTATTGGAATTCTAGATGAAATTCCTTGACGACAATCGCCAATGCAAACTCGCCACACTACGGCATTACCAAGATGTGCCGTGCCCACAAGCCGACACGTTGCGGCAGACCGCAGGTTGAAGGCATCTATCCATGTCTTTAACCCCTGCCTGCGATTCCCGCAGCCTCGCCAACCCAGAGACACGAAACCGAAAACACACACACACACACACAAACAACCGCACACCACACTCATGGTGAATTTCGCTCGTTTCGAAAAGTCACGCTGGCCACGTCGACCGGTTTCCCTGTACGGCCTTTGCGATGCACGCGCTTTTCTCCCGCCCCCCTTCCTCCGCTGCCGATCCACTGCGGGTGGATTACGAGAGTATTCAGAGTATTCAGTCACCCTTCCATTCCCTTCTCGCCAAGGTGCACCATTTTCACCACCAGAAATTGGATACGTCCCAATATATTTTTTACTCCTTCTCAGACCTCCGCGAGGTAAGGATAAGCGCCAAGGTGGTGACTGGCCATATGCCGGCTACGTCTTCTCCCACCCCCTTCCCGGTCTTATGGCCCACACGTCATCCTTATCCCCCAAGACCCACATGCCATGCTTACTTTCCCCCCTCCCTCCTTTTGGAACGCTTACTGGTCAGTTCTGCTTCCTGCTTGTACACTCTTTCCCCCCTTGGCAGCAGCTTCACTCGTTGATCTGGTTCGTCTTTCCACACACCTTGGCAGCGGCTTCACTCGTTTGTGGTTCGTCTTCTCCCCCCCGCCCCCCTTTTCCTAAAAAGTTATACTATTGGTACACTGTTGCCTGGCAGCGGCTTCACTTGTTCGTGGTTCGTCTTCTCCCCCCCCCCCCTTTTCCTAAAAAGTTATACTATTGGTACACTGTTGCCTGGCAGCGGCTTCACTTGTTCGTGGTTCGTCTTCTCCCCCCGGCCCCCTTTTCCTAAAAAGTTATACTATTGGTACACTGTTGCCTGGCAGCAGCTTCACTTGTTCGTGGTTCGTCTTCTCCCCCCCGCCCCCCTTTTCCTCTCCAAAGGCACTCGGCGGCGTTGTTCTTCCGCCATCACCCCCTCCTCTCCCCCCCCACCCCCCACATACACACATCCACATACGCGGCTGCTCTCGTAGGCCCCTTTGGCCGCTAGGTAGTCATTCGCAATCTTCTAGCCGGCCACGTCGCTGCGATGACTACTTTCCAGTTTTGCTGTTGGTCGGTAACTTCCTGCAGATGCCTCCGATGCCCGTCTATTCCTGATGCAGTCTCCGTCTATCCATCCGGGGTAAGGTATGGTATCAGCTTCACTCGTCTGTGGTGTTTTCGTCTTTTTTCCCCTCTTTTCCCCCTTCACAACGCAGCTGGCTGGTTGGCGATCACGTATCGGCGCGACTCCATCCTCCGAGTCATGGGCCTCGTGGCCTTCGCGGCCATTGCCACCACCTCCGCGGCGCTCGTACTCGATGTGCCGTACAAGTACGGCCTGCTCTGCTGCGGCTTGGCGTTGTGGGGTGTCGCACAGGTGGGGGGGATGGGGTATGTTACGAGGTACAAGCTCCACGCGCACACACACACGTGGGGGGGTGTCGGTGGAAGCCGTGTGGGCCCCCATGGATATGGTTGTATTGGTATTGATGCGGGTGCGCGAGGGGCTATTATCGTCCTATGTATGTATGTATGTATGTATGTATGTATGTATGTATGTATGTATGTGTGTTGTTGTTACATGGTCGTGGGGGCGCGTTCCCCGTACCTGCAAACCGCCCTAATACGAGCCGAGGGCTCAAGGGCTGCCAGATCGCCTATAAGCACCATCCTACCCGTATGTGTATGTGTGTATGTGTGTGTGTGTGACGGTAGTGATCGGTATGTGGACGGTATAGGCCAAACATGAGTTCTTCTCAGCCGGCGGCGCGTTGAAGCCGCGAAGGCAGGTCGCGGGGCGCATAGCCGGGTGGTGCCCGTCCGGTACGATGCACACGGGACACACAGCGCTCTTGGGCGGTCTTTTTTTCAAAGAGGGCACAACTTTATACGCGGTGACTCCTTTTCAACACGTACATCTCAAGTACGCCCAACAAGGTCTCTTATTAAACATTACTGGTATTTTTATTTCCATGCAACCACTTCCATTATTTCCTTTCCATCAAAATGTTTTTTCGCAACATAATGTCCCTATACCAATACAACATAATATACAGCATAAACAGCATAATACAATAAAAATAATACAACATATTGTTCCAACCCAAGAAAGGCATGTTGGTTCTCAAACCTCCCCTCCCTGCACCGTCCGCAACCTCACCATCACCCAGTTCCCTGCCCGCTGCCTGCTCTACCGGATCTCCCGGATCTCCCGGATCTGGATCTGGATCCATGTTTGGATTGATGTCCATTTCTGACACCCAACCCCTTATTGCCCCTTTACCCCTTCCTCCCATCTCGTCCATGCAGGCCAACGCCCCCGTACTAGATGCTCTTTTCGCTGATTCGGTGCCCACTGGCAATCGCTCCAAGCTGTACACCTGGCTGCACATGTACGACGGATGTACGGCAGTGCTCGTACAGGGGTTTGCGAACAGGAATGCGGGATCGATCACCGCCGCATGCTTGGGTGCTTAGCTGCACGGGTGTCAGATCACACAGATGTTCCGCCCCTGCTGCTGGCCTTGCTGGCTTACATGCGGCTACGTTGTCGCGAATGCGCCGGGAGGAAACATTGCGTCGTACATCAAAATGCAGTGCCGCGTGTGTGTGTACGTGCGTTAGCGAAGGCCAATACTGAACTGGCCTTCTGGTGCTAGGTTTTAAGTTGAGTGATGGCGCCCATGGAAAGAGTTTAAGTGTTGACTGAAACGGTGGCGTCATGAGGATGAGGATGGACACTTTAGAGAACCGGAGTTCCCCAAAAGCTGCGTATGTGTGCATATGTATGTATATACTTGATAGGCGTTTCTTTATAAAGGTACATCATGTTGCTTTTATGGAGAAAAAGTTGTTTTGACAAAATCCTGCCAAATTTGCAAATATTCTTCAGGGGAAGTGTCTTTCGTTTCTTAAGGCGGGCGAACATATAGGACACCAAAAAAATAATTATCGTTTCTTAGTATTTTCAGAGCTGCTTTAGAAAATGTATGTATGTATGTATGCAACCCCACTACCACCGCCATTAATTACCACCATGAACTCAACCGCAACCGCAACCGCCAACTACCCAGGTCCTACATTGTGGCTCAGGGTCTTGGACCCGGAGTGGGTGCCGTCATGTTCGCCCTCCACGGGAATGTGTGGAGGCTGGAGGTGCTCCAGGTAGGGCCGCCGGGAGGGAAGAGGTGGGA
>NW_003307566.1:1162959-1163913 GCF_000143455.1 Volvox carteri f. nagariensis
GCGCCAGGGAGGGTGGGGGTGGCGGCGCCAGGGAGGGAGGAGGTGGCGGCGCCAGGGAGGGAGGAGGTGGCGGCGCCGGGGAGGGAGGAGATGGCGGCGCCGGGGAGGGAGGAGGTGGCGGCGCCGGGGAGGGTGGGGGTGGCGGCGCCAGGGAGGGTGGGGGTGGCGGCGCCAGGGAGGGTGGGGGTGGCGGCGCCAGGGAGGGGGCCCTAAGTTTACATCTGAACACCATCGGCTACATCTGCCCCTGTTCCGTTTCTCTATTCTCTCCCCCGCCCGAGGGCTCCCTCACCTCTTCCAAACCTCTTCCAAACCTCCCCTCAGCGTGTGATGCTGGTGGGCATGGCCCTGGCGGCCCTTCCGGCGCTGCTGATGTTGTTCTTCGACGACGACCAGGCTCTGGGCGCAGAGAGCGAGGGGTTGCTGCGCGCGGCGCTGCTGTCTCCCGGGGACGAGGAGGAGGGCGCGGAGGGCGCGGAGGAGGTAAGGGGGGGTCAGAGGGCAGTCGGACACAGAGAGAGGGGGAGCTCTAAGGCGCTCCTTTCGTTGGGGCTGGCCAGCAGCCCCTCTGTGGCCAGTCAGTGTCAGGCCCGGTCAGATTCTTATTTTGTTGTTGTTGTTACATGGTCGTGGGGGTGCGTTCCCCCCGTACCTGCAAACCATCCTAATACGAGCCGAGGGCTCAAGGGCTGCCAGTAAGCACCTATAAGCACCATCCTACCTCGCACTTCCAACGAAACAAGTGATGAAGTATACTAACGACCAAAGGGAACGATAGAGTTGCGGTGGGACCATATACGTTCCAGCATCCTTGCCTGGCGTTCAGGTTCCCACTTCATAGCGTCCTTAATATGTTCGAAGCGTGGAAAGCCCATTTTCTTATAACCTTCATACACATACACACACACGCGCACATGCGCACATACACTCATACACACACTCTTAACCCTTGCA
>NW_003307566.1:1166649-1169832 GCF_000143455.1 Volvox carteri f. nagariensis
TATGTGTGTATGTGTGTGTATGTGTGTGTATGTGTGTCTGTGTGTGTGTGAGTGTGTGTGTGTGAGTGTGTGTGAGTGAGTATGTGCCCCCTCAGTGTGACCACGGTTGGTGGTAACTTCTAAACCCTAATAACCCCTCCGCGGACAGTAGTAATTTCTAAGATTCCTGTAACTTCTCTAAGATTTCCGGATGCAGTATCTGCCTATTAATCCGATTGCGGAGTGCCTTTCCCTCTACCCCTCCCGGTATGATGTGGGGCTTCAGTCGTCGTCTGTGGTTCGCCTCACCCCTCTGCGGGTCCCTCTCAGCTCGCATCAGCCGCCATCATCGCCGTCGTGGCCATCATCATCATGATTATTACACACGTCAGCATTACCGTTATCGGAACGCGAATAACGACCATAACTTACAACTGCCATTCCGCCGCCAAAACCTCCAACTAACTGCAGATCAGCGCTTCTGCGAGCCCTGCTCGTCCGGTCTTCCCCGCCATCGCGGCGATGACGGCGGCGGCAGCAGCAGCAGCAGCAGCAGCCGGAAGCAGCGGCGGCAGTAGCAGCTATGTTCCGCCGGATTTCGTGTCGACGGGTGGCGCCGCCAACTGTAGAGTCCCTCGTACGGCTGCAGAGCCCCGGGCACCGGACGCCGATGCCGACACCGACACAGCTACAGCCGGCGGTGTACGGCCACACGTCAGCAGCCATGCGCTACTGCTGTCTCCTTGTACGGACCGCTCCGGGATGACGACGCCGCTCTTCAGCTCGCCGCCGCCGCCGTCGGTAGGGGTAGGCAGGGGGGACGGCGTCAGGGGCGCCGAAGGCCGCGGAGCAGGTATTGCGTCGACGACGGCGGCGAACACGGTGAACGCGGCGGAGGCGGCGGAGGCGATTAAGATTTGGTGGGCCGAGGGGCAAGGCGGCGGCGCTCTGGGGCAGATCCCGGGCAGCGGCGAGAGAAGAGGGGATCTGCGTTTGGGTGAAGGAGCCTCGGCGGCGGCGGAGCGCTTTCATGCTGTACGGCAGGCCGTCGACGGAGAAGCAGCGGCGGCAGCGGCGGCGGCAGTGGCGGCAGTGGCGGGACCGTCTGAATCCGGTGCGGGTAGCGTGGTCGATGGCCGCCGCCGTCGCAGCGCCGGCGGCGGCGGCGGTGGCGGCGTTCTCAGGGCGGGGGGGATTGATTCGTATTCTGGCAGCGAAGGCGGCGGCAGCGGCGGGTACGACAGCGCCGCCAGCGGCAGCCGTGAGCCGTCTTTAGCGGCGGAGTCGGCACCTTCAGAGCTTTCCTTCAACAGCCTCCTGGGCCCTGCGAGTTTTAAATCGTGAGTGGGTTGTTGTTGTTATTGTTATGAGCGGCGTGAAGGGACGCGGGTGTTCTGTGCAGCAGTCAAAATCAGGATTAGATTGAAGATGAAGGGTCGGGATGCTCTCGCTATATATATATACGTCTACAGCGTCACTAACTGCCGTACTTAATATTTAGTCAATATATTTCGTCGATATAACGACTAACGGCTAACGACTAAATTTGTACCTCCATAAGTATATAATTCCTATTCCTAAAGTCAGGGCTTGGGATTGGCAACTGGATTTGGGTTTGGATTTGGAAGTTTAAAAGTTTGATTCATGTCGCCATGGTGCGAAAACCAGCTCGTCGTTTTTGGCGAGGTTTTTGCGATGTGTTGCGATGTGTTGGTAACAAGTTTGAATTCAAGTTGATATAGGCTATAGGCCTAGGACCTCTTGAGCTCAGCGCCTCAGCTCGGCCACTGGGTGGGTGGGCTGGACGCGATCTCCCGCAGCCGCGGCTGCCGTACTGATGTCGTACCAAGATAAAACTATCGACTTACATCCGTTCATATTGCTGCTATTATGCGGCCGTCTGCTATTACGCACGTCCCCCAGAGCTCAGTCACGTGCTTTCAGTAGGGCGGGGTCTTCTAGCAGCTTCGGATCAGGGCGCGGCAACGGCAACGGCAACGTCAACGTCAACGGCGTTCTCGCCGACAGCGGCGGCAGCGGCGCGGCGTCGCCGCCGGTGGGCCTGCTGCCGTACTTGGAGGAGGACGTTGCGGCGGAGGCCGACGTCAGCTGCGAGCCAGACATCCCCAACTTAGATCCCCAATCCCAGCGGATGGCTGCCGGACGCCAGCCCGCTCCATTGCGTACGACAGAGCCCCTGGCGGCGGCGGCGGCGGCGGCGATCGCCGTCACTGCTGGGCCTGCAGGTGGTTCGCCTCCGCTGCCGAAGCCGTTGCATGACGACAGCCTCCGTACACAGCAGGGTGCCGGCAAGTTGTCGACGCCGTCAGCGCAGACTGCGGGCTCTCAGGAACCCCCGACGGCGGGATTGGAAGCACGACACGCCTCTATCGCCGCCGGCAACGGCGCCTCCGCTGCCGCGGCGACGGCGACGGCGGCGGCAGCAGCTGCTGCGGCGGCTTCTCCCGGCGCTGCGGCGACGNACGCCGTCAACGGCAGGTGTCCGACTACCGGCAGTGGCGGAGGTAAGGTGGCAGGAACTAATGGAGGCGCTCGGGAACAACAGCGCGGCGCGCCGCCGCCGCCGCCGCCGCCGCTGGTCGTCGTCGCGTCCGCCGCTAACCCGCCGCCACCGCCGCCAGTGATATCAGCGCGCCACCGCCTTGACCCCCGCAAGCACCAGTGAGTTGTTGGCAGTTAACGGTTAGAGTTTACAACGAAACGCAGTTAACGTTGTTGCCGTACATGGTTGGAGGATTAATGGTTTCGGAGGTGCATACACCCCCGGCGATGGTGCAGTTTACCCGCCATATGTACGGCGATCGGGCTCCACCCGAGTACTGATTTGCGCTCTCTCACTCTTCTCTCCCTCACCCTCCCCTAAAACACGCACACACACACGCACACACGCACACACGCACACACACACACACACACGCACGCACGCACACACACGCCCCCCTAAAACACCCCAGGTTCCTGTGTCTCAACATGGCCTGGATCCCGGGCATCTTGGCTCTCACGGACTGCACCATGGGACTGGCCTCGGGCATGACCATCAAGTTCTTCCCGATATTCTTCAAGGACGAGGTAGGGTTTCAGGGCTTCAGGCTCGTTCTCCAGCAGGGTCTTTCTCCACCCCTCCCCACGTTGCCGCGGCGATGACTGCAAACCCACGGGTCACTACGGGTCACTACCTAAGGA
>NW_003307566.1:1169900-1170963 GCF_000143455.1 Volvox carteri f. nagariensis
AGGCGGGTGTGTTTTTGCCTGCTGTGTTTGCATTTAGGATGGCTTACAGACTGAATGCGTGGCAGGGGAGGAGGAGAGGAACTTGGCAGCGGGTCGTTTGTATCGGATGGTATGAGCGGTTGAGCTGCATCCCACCCCTCCCTGGTTCTCCACCCAAGGCCTTGCCCCCTTGTTCTCTCTGTTGCTCTTTTTTGGATATACATGTTTTGGTTTTTCCTGCCATGATGCTGTTATGAAGCCTCTCCTATCTATCGGCCTATCTATATACTTTTCTCTTGCCTCTTAAGCGATTTGGGTTTCCTCAATGGACAAATTTCTCTCTAACGCCGTTCTGCTCCGAAACCGATCTCCGTGACGAGGCCATTTCCGCGCGCCGAAACCAACTAATTGCTCCTTTCTGTGCCGCTTATATGATCTAAAGTAGTGCTAACTGCCTCCTCCGCAGCGGTGGCACAACCAGCGGCTGATGGTGCCCGTGTACATCGCCCGCACTTGCATCATGAACTCCATCTACCCGCTGCAGAAGTCCATACTCATGGTGTGACAAGGGGGGTTAGGGGAGGAGAATGGGGCTGGGAAAGGGGGAGAGGAGGAGGGCGAGAGAAGCATAGGGCAGGGCAGGGCAGGGCATCACCCACCGAAACGGTCTCCAAGTTTTAGAGTTTGTTCATCTCTCCTACTATGTCCTCTTTTACTTTTGTCGGTACTGTTATCACATCGGGCAATTTGACTGAATAAAGCAGCCACGCTCGTAAAGAAATAAAACGATGAGTACGCGACAGTGCCCGCCGGGCCACACTACATCTGCGTCGTCAGCTGCGACCGTCCCTGAAGGACCCTGTTGTTGTTGCTGCTGTTGCTTCTACATGTAAACAGGATTTCGTGCCGAAGGAGCGCCGCGCCGCGTGGAACAGCCTGGAGTCCGTAACCAGCTTCGGTTGGAGTGGCAGCGCGGCGCTCGGCGGCTGGCTCATCCACCAGTTTGGATTCCGGGTGGGGTGGTGGGGGTGGTAGTGGGGGTGGTGGTAGTGGGGGTGGGAGTGGGGGTGGTGGTAGGGGGTGG
>NW_003307566.1:1171026-1172314 GCF_000143455.1 Volvox carteri f. nagariensis
CTGAGGATCCCCCACACAGTTGGCTGGCCATTCAGCAGCTGCCGGCCTGTACAGGTTGTAAAACCTCCGTAATGAGGCCAGTTGCGAGCCACTGAGTGTGTCGATCCGCTCCACCCGGCCCAGGTAAGCTGGGTGCTCACGGCGGAGAAGAAAGTCCTCAGGCTGCCACATTGTTAGCGGCACAGGGGCTGTTTCGCTGTCAGCTGCTGGGGGTGCTGCAGTTGACGCCCTCAGATGCAGCACAACCTCCTTGTCCAACGCGTTGAAGAACATGCAGGGCTCCATGTGCACCTTGCTGTGCGCCCAACGGCCTAGCTGGCCCCAGATACTCTCCGGCGGGAACATGGATGCCGCAAAAAGGGGCCCTAGGGAGGCAGGAGTGCCAGGAGTGCAGTACAGTGTGTGTGCGGTATCCCACGTCTTGACACACACAGCACATCACATGTCTCAGTGCATTGAACACGGCATGGCCTACACAATGCGGCACATTCCTTACCGATGTTCTTTATGGAATCCACCAGGTGCAATAGGTTGTGCAGCTTTATGTCCATCTCATTCACGGACAGACGAAGCTCGACTAGGCATACAGCCTCCACGACGCGCTGCTCAAGGGCATCCACCTCACCCCTGCGCAAGCAGCATGACAAAACAGGAAAAGAAAGCAGACAGAGGATACTAAGCATGGGTCTGGTGGATCGCTGTATGCACACCACATTTTTGGGATACATCTACACAAATTTAAACCTGCCCGTGGTCTCACCCTTCTAACACCTTCTGCCACAAGTCGCTACATGCCTGAAGGAGCCGCAGGTATGCCTCCTGTACAGGCTCAGGAAATCGTGCAGATGTGATGACGTACGAGCCGATGGGACCGGCGAGCAGAAAGTAAGTATGCGTCTTGGCGGCCTTCCCTGCACCGGTAAGGCGCTGGAGTCTAGACGTGAGAGCCGCTGGTGTCACCCGTACGACTTCCTGCAATGCGGCCCTGATCCTGGCCAGCTGGGCACCATCTGCATACATTACAGATTAGTGTGTCTCCTGTAAGAATTCCGTAGTAGAGCCTATGATGGGGGGGTCCATGTGTAAATTAGTCCACTAGTAGTTATTGCATTAACCCTTAAGTTATTCATCATGCATAATGGGCAAGTCATATGAGTTCCTTACCAGCACGGCCAGGGTTTGGGCCCTTGTTCTGATTGTAGTCAGCCACTGCTTGCCTCAGACGGGTGCTTGCCTTGGCAATGCGGAGGCCCTGCACACCCTTGACCACGACCTCCTTGATGACCCC